>NC_142934.1:97629914-97634914 GCF_046866305.1 Octopus bimaculoides | reverse complement strand
CTTTCTACTGGAGGCACAAGGCCTCAAATTTTGTGGGAGGGGACTAGTCGATTACATTGACCCCAGTGTTTTCACTGGTACTTAATTTATCAACCCTGAAAGGATGAAAGACAAAGTCGACCTTGGTGGAATTTGAACTCAGAACATAGTGACAGGCGAAATACCACTAAGCATTTCGTCTGGCATGCTAATAATTCTGCCGGCTTGCCACCTTAAAGATAATAATAATAATCCTTTCTACTATTGGCACAAGGCCTGAAATTTGAAGGGAGCAGACTAGTTGATTACATCAACCTCAGTGCTTCACTGGTACTTAATTTATCGACCCTGAACGGATGAATGGTGAAGTCAACTTTTGGTGGAATTTGAACTCAGAACATAAAGACAGATGAAATGCTGCTAAACATTTCACATGTCATACTAACAATTCTGCCAGGTTGCTGTTTTAATGATAATGATAATAATAATCAATTCTTTTTATTAGCCACAAGGACTGACATAAAATAACATTAAATGACATGCAACAACAGAAAAGACAAAAACAGGACGATACAAAAAGTTTTTACAGTGTGTAAACAATATATAACAATAAAAAATTAAACAAATTAAAACTGACAATAGGGGAGGCACTTTAAGGTCCTCGTGGAAAAACCTACAAAAGCCACATGTACCTGATCAACAGAGCAAGAGCCCTTCTTTAATTTTTCACAGGTGTACTCTCAGTCCTTTCACACTGGCCGTTTTTCCAACATTCACCCACCTTTCAACAAACTTGCTAAAAGGTAACACTTCCCTCTCCACCCTCAACTTCCTTTTCAAGTGAAACTTCAAAAAGTTGATGAGGGGCTTGGCCAAAGAGGAAAGTGTAATAAACCCATATATGCACATTCACAAATTCATAAGCATTATGTTGCAATATACAGTTCATAACTCATTATATATTGTTGTATATTTCAGCATTTCACATTCTTGTAATATCTTATCTGCGAGCCCAAAGTTCAATATTGCTACAACAACACTAGATCTGGTTTATTCACAAGCACTTTGTTGGTAAGAGTCAAACCTTTCTCTTTTAACAGCTTTCTCTCACTCTCCCTCTCTATCTCTTACTTTCTCTCCCTCTCTCTCCCTCTCTATTTCTTACTTTCTCTCTGCCTCCCCCTTTTTTCTATAGTTCTCTAACATGAAATTTTTAACTTTTTTCTTTCATTCTTTATTTTGCATTTTATATTTCTTTCATTATTTCTTTTTTCTTCCTTCCATCTTTTCTTTCTTTCTTTCTTTCTTTCTATCTATCTCTCCTTTTCTCTATAGTTCTCTTTCTAACCCACTTTTTAACTTTTTCTTTCTTTTGTTTTATTTCTGTCTTTATTTACTTTATTTCTCTATTTTATCTTTTTTATTCCTTCCTTCCTCCCTCCCTCCCTCCCTCCCTCCCTCCCTCCCTCCCTCCCTCCCTCCCTCCCTCCCTCCATCTTGCTCATTCTTTTCCTAACTCTATATTTCTTTCTCTTATCTGTCTGTCTGTCTGTCAGTCTAATTGAGCGTACCTTTGCGTTTGTTGGTTCCCCTACCCATACCACTTGACAACCAGTTTTTGTTTGTTTACATCCCCCCCCCCATAACTTAACAGTCCAACAAAACGAGACCAACACAATAAATACCAGACTTACGAAATAAGTGCTGAAAGTGATTTGTTCAACTAAACCTTTCGAAGTGGTGCCCCAGCATGTCCACAGTCCAATGACTGAAACTAGTCAAGAATAAAAGATTCTCTGAGCTATATATAGCATCACTGACACATTGGCAATAAATGGCTTGTCAGCCTCACCTGGACATAGTCATCATCAATATGTATAGGTGAATGAGGATGTACATACGTGTTTGTATAGTGTATACAGGGTGGGCCGTGGAGGCGCAATGGCCCAGTGGTCAGGGCAGCAGACTCGCGGTCATAGGATCGCGGTTTCGATTCTCAGACCGGGCGTTGTGAGTGTTTATTGAGCGAAAACACCTAAAAGCTCTACGAGGCTCCGGCAGGGGATGATGGCGAACCCTGCTGTACTCTTCCACCAAAACTTTCTCTCACTCTTACTTCCTGTTTCTGTTGTGCCTGTAATTCAAAGGGTCAGCCTTGTCACACTGTCATGCTGATTATCCCCGAGAACTACGTTAAGGGTACACGTGTCTGTGGAGTGCTCAGCCACTTGCACGTTAATTTCACGAGCAGGCTGTACCATTGATCGGATCAACTGGAACCCTCGACGTCGTAAGCGACAGAGTGCCAACAACAACAACAACAGGGTGGGCCAAAAGTCACACACAAAATAAGTTCAGTACGATCCGGAATTGTCAAAGACATGCTTCAGTTTTGCTAAAATTGAATGGAGTAAGTAAAATAAAGAGCATCCACCTGTGGTCACTCTGCCTCAACAACTTCTGTCCAACTTGTGTGAGCATGAAAAAGATGACATTAACCCTTTAGTATTTAAACTGACCATACCTGGCCCAAATATCCTGCCTGTTTTATGATCAAATCAGTCAAATCCTACCTCTCAAACCTATCCTATATTGTCATTCTAAAACTGAATGTTCATATCATTAAGATATGAAGGCTAAGAGTTAATGCATGATTAATTTAAACCAATGTGAATTAATATGCAGAACATCTAAGAAAATAATCTGAACGCTAAAGGCTTAAAATGATGATGACTAGATGTATATAATATATATATATAACTAGCTTACTGCTCTGACCTTATATATTGAAATATTTCTGCCCCTGGGAGCTCCTCTATGCTGATGACCTTGCCCTAATTGCGGAGTCACTATCAGAACTAGAGGAGAAGTTTCAGGTGTGGAAGCAAGGTCTAGAATTGAAGGGCCTTAGAGTCAACCTAGCTAAAACCAAAATCCTAATAAGTAGGAAGGTAGATAAAACACAAACCCCTTCAGGTAGATGGCCCTGCTCAGTATGTAGAAAAGGAGTAGGTAGTAACTCTATAAGATGTACCCGGTGCAAGCTATGGACACATAAGAGGTGCAGCAACATCAAAGGCAGGTTAACTAGCAAGTTAGTTTTTGTTTGTGGCAGATGTTCAGGTGCAATAAAGACTGTAAACAAACAGGAAACAACTTCTATCTCATTCCAGGGTGAAAAACTAGAGGTAGTCGATAGCTTCCGCTATCTGGGCGACCAAGTTAGTAGTGGGGGTGGGTGCGCTGAAAGTGTAGCTGCTAGAATAAGAATAGCCTGGGCAAAGTTTAGAGAGCTCTTACCCCTGCTGGCGACAAAGGGACTCTCACTCAGAGTAAAAGGCAGACTGTATGACGCATGCGTACGAACAGCCATGCTACATGGCAGTGAAACATGGGCTGTAACTGCTGAGGACATACGTAAGCTCGCAAGGAATGAAGCCAGTATGCTCCGTTGGATGTGTAATGTCAATGTGAATACCCGTCGGAGTGTAAGTATCTTGAGAGAAAAGCTGAACATTAGAAGCATCAGTTGTGGTGTGCAAGAGAGACGATTGCGCTGGTATGGACATGTGGTGAGAATGGATGAGGATAGCTGCATGAAAAAGTGCCACACCCTAACAGTTGAGGGAACCCGTGGAAGAGGTAGGCCCAGGAAGACCTGAGCTGAGGTGGTGAGGCAAGACCTTCGTACATTGGGCCTCACCGAGGCGATGACTACTGACCGAGACCTTTGGAAATGTGCTGTGCGTGAGAAGACCCGGCAAGCCAAGTAAGATCGTTGCCAGTGCCCCTGGACTGGTTCTTGTGCGGGTGGCACATGAGATGCACCATTTTGAGCGTGGCCGTTGCCAGTACCACCTGACTGGCTCCCGTAGGATTTTCGAGTGAGATCGTTGCCAGTGCCCCTGGACTGGCTTGTGCGGGTGGCACATAAAAGACACCATTTCGAGCGTGGCCGTTTTCGTGCGGGTGACACGTAAAAGCACCCACTACACTCTCTGAGTGGTTGGCGTTAGGAAGGGCATCCAGCTGTAGAAACTCTGCCAAATTAGACTGGAGCCTGGTGTTGCCATCCGGTTTCACCAGTCCTCAGTCAAATCGTCCAACCCATGCTAGCATGGAAAGCGGACGTTAAACGATGATGATGATGATGATGATGATGGTTCATATTTTGGAATGTTTTAACTGAGAACGGTATTACACAATGGATGCATTTCCTATTATATGCTGCACAAACCTGAAATGTACATATTAAATGATTTTCAAAATGTCAGTATTTGGTTTGACATTATTATTTCAACTTTATACACACACACACACATGTTAACAAATGTTACTTTACTTGCAGGCTTGGTTTATTCTATGCTCCTTTGATGCCATTGTTAATGGTTGTGAAATTATTTTTTATATTCCACATTAAATGTGTAAGTGACATCTATTTTTTGTATGTTGTTTGTGTATCTGTGTATATGTCGACAGCAATACACAGTTATACAGTTATATATAGTGATCATCATCATAATCATTATATTGCATTTGTTTGTTTTTTTGTTTTTTTTCCTTCTGATATATGCTGAATAGCTTTCATTGCATCTCATCACACATTGCAAACTTTTGTCTGTTGGCAGATTCACAGTAACAGTGAAAACAAGCTAGCCTTGTTGTTGCTGTGTATGCTTTGGTTTTATTTTTTACAGGCTGGCTTTCCTTTCCATCATCAACCTCTGTATGCATGTGTACATGTATGTATGTATGTATGTATGTATGTGTGCCTATATGTCCGTCTGTTAGTTGATTGGTGGCAGTGGTGACTAACATACATATTCCATACTGGCATGGGTTGAGTACTTTTACAGGATCTCATAGGTTTGAAGACTACATTGTACTCCAATGTCTGTTTTGGCAGGCTTGTTACAGTTGGATGTCTTCCTAATGCCAGCCATTTTATAATCTGTATATACATATATATATATATATATATAGCCCTACTTGTAATTGTTGTTGTTATGGTAATGAGTATT
>NC_142934.1:97569914-97624914 GCF_046866305.1 Octopus bimaculoides | reverse complement strand
TCTTTCTATCTGATATCTTCTCACTCTGCACTTATATTTCAGCAACAAACCAAGTGTTACATGTGGACCATTCAGCCAAATGAATACTGCCTACGATCTTGTCTCTCTGATGGTTGACAAATGGCAGTCTTCAAATTTATATCTCAAGAAAATCGTTAGGTTTATTTCTCAACGAGGTTTTATATTTGTAGTGCTTATTATCTTCTGGTGAGTATTGACTACCATTTCTGGCCTTCATGGTATTGACTACTATTACTAGCCTAGTGTCAGTCCTGGTAAAGACAATGACAGTGTAAACTTCATCATTCATAATTTACTCACTTTCTTCATCATCAGCAGCAAAAGTAACTAGCACTACCTTTCTCTTTCTTTCAGCTAATTAAAAATTATCATCATTATCTCCAATATCATCATTATGCCAATATCATCATTATTGTCACCATCAACCACCTTCATTATCGTCAATCACTGAGAGCCTCATTATTGTCACTGTCAACCATCAGCATTATCATGATGATCACTATAAGCACTATCGTCATCATTAGCCCCATCATCATCCTTTATTCTTATTAATCATATCATTATCATTAGCCATCATCATTATTGTTATCAATCTTATCCTCACCTTTATTGCCATCCCCAGTTTCATCATTTTCAAAAGTGTGTGTATCCACTGGAGTATTACATCAAAAAGCTGTGTGTGTGTGTGTGTCTTTCTTTTGTCTTTTACTTATTTTATTCATTAGATTATGGCCATGCTGGGGCACTGCCTTGAAGAATTTTAACTGAACAAATCAACCCAAGTACTTATTTTTTAAGCCTGATACTTGGGGTTAGTAGCCTGCACTATTAACCACTAAGCCATACGTTGAAGGCTGAAGGGTATATCAGCCGAAGTGTTGTGTTAACAACAAACAAGATGAGGACAAATATCTGTCAAATGTAAATAATGAACTTAGTTTTATGTCCAAATAAAAACGTGATGGCCACAGGTGGAATGTCTTTAGTAATAGGTCTACTCACTTGGGACTGACATGGAGTTAAACAAGAAAAAAAAAAGTGCTAGCAAATATTTCAAACTTGTTATAAGATCGATAACATCAGATGCTGAATAATATTTAGAATATATGTTCTTCTCTTTTTTATCTTTTTGATACAGTGTCATAGCATATTACAGTCATATTCTACTGACCAGCCATCGTAAAATGGTGAAGCTTCTTAAATACCAGCTGGATCTGGTAAGGACTAAATGTTTATTTTGCCTTTCAAATTGCATTACAAAATAATAATAATAAAAAAGAACTAACATAGCTTATTGTAGTATTTTTTCATAACTATTTCCATGTTGTTGGTATTGTGATTGTGTTTCATGATTTAACCTCATACAACTCTAATTTCAATTACACATGAACCAAGCCAACAAAAGATCCTTTCTGAGGATTCTGAGGTTTCTCATCAATCTAGAAATGGTAGCCAAATCTCCCTTTCAAACTGCACTTTCTTAAAAAAAAATTAAGGACACATTGGACATTGTATCCAAAGATTTACAAACTACATACAAAAAAGGATGGTTAATGGCAGGAACTCTTGAAATGCTTTTCATCAGAAACAATAATCATACAACAAATAGACTGGATTCCAAACTGCCCTCTGCTTTGTGCTTTTGAATTCCTCTTGAATAAAATATCCCTTGAAAAACAGATAAGGGTTTGGGATAAGATTTGTATATGACTCTAAGATGCACTCAATTGGCTGTGATCAAGTGTACTCATCATTGTACTGAAATTTTCTTCCCAAAAGGCCAATTGAATGAAATCTTATATCTAGGTGTATAACACTCTTTACATACAGGAAGCATACAGTAGACTTTACACACTTCTAGCATATCGTTTTTGCACCACAAAATATTCATACTGTACTCTTAATATTAATGAAGAATGAAGCACTCCATTTTTGTGACACGATCCCAATGTTTGGACAATAAACCTGAAAGTGTTCGGAAAAGTTAAACTTGGATAAGACTTAAATCAAAGTCCCTACATTCTCTTAGCTATCTCTTCAATATCCTGTTCAATTTACGCTACATAAACATTAGCAGGAAGATTGTTAGTACCAGTCTAGAGTGATAGATTAAGTGAAATTTCATTGGTGGTAGATTAGAAAGTGCCTTTAGAGCATAGAGTGAAATGCTTTGCAGTATTTCTTTCAGCTTTTTGCTGTCTGAGTTCAAATCTTAGCAAAGTCAACTATGTCTTTCATCCATCTGAGGGTCACTAAAATAATTTACCAATCCAGAGTAATGGATCGATAGAATTGTTAGTGTTGGATAAAATGTCTTGTAGTATTTTTTTTTCCAGTTGTTTGTGTTCTGAATGCCTGGATAATTGATTATCCATTATACATGTTAACACTATCACCTGATCTTCCACTGCTTTAGCAGAATTCAATCAGTTATTGCAAGCATCTTGGGTCTGGTCTCTTATTAGAGATTAACTTCCTCCTTTCCTCCAGTCAGTTTCAGGGAGCCCTAAAAAATTTACAGGGCCTCCTTATTTAGCAACGAAAAAGGTATTGTACGTTTTCATGCTCTGTATTAAAATAGACTTTCTATACACATCTGTCTATATGACACAACATGCCACACCCTCTTTCACTTCCCATGACACATTACAAATTACTATGTACCCCATGTCCTCATATAGCATCTCTTTGTCTTTGCAGTTTGTACAACATTATTCCATGTACACACATGCATTCAAATACACACATCGTTTTCCACATTCCTACAATATGACACAGACCACTCATCAAATTCCACACCCTTTGTTCAACTCCCAATGCATCATTCTCAGGAATGATATCACTCACACCAAACTCCACATACAACACTTACTACAATCCATATGCTGAATCCTTAAATATACCTTATATATTAATCTCCATGAGTTGCACATCACTCACCAAATTTTCTTAACCACATTTCATGTATCCTACTCCACTCACTATATGTCATCTATGTTCCTAATATGCTGCCACCCTACATACACTTCTTACCATTTTTTACATTACATTCCAATGTGCACACTTCAAGTGTCACATTAATAACTATGCTATCTTCTCTCTATAGGAAGGCAAGAACAAGCAGTTCTTGTTGACATTGATGAACAAAGCCAGGCAAACAGATGATGAAAAGTCAAGTAGGAGGAGATAGGAATATAATTGTTGTAAGTAATAAATATCTTGATTTTTCTGTATAAATTAGTGTAAATACAATCACAGATGAGTGTGGATGTTACTATAGAGTAGTTTAGAGGCTTACTGCTACTGCGTAGAGGTTTCCATAGGGCAAATGTTATGGTCAGTCATAGAGTAGTGATGAAACTATTATGAGGTGAGGCAAATTGGGAAACCAGTTATTGCCTGTCATAACCATTCCACTTCACTTACATCATTGTTGTGATCTTAACCCATTAACAGCTAATGTCCCATTTTTAAGACAGAGATTGTAAATTTTAATATAAGACTTTTGTTATATATATTTCATATTTACAGCATAATAGAAATTGGCAATATAGAAAGAGAAATATAATCAAAGAGCCCTCAGTAGCTAAGAAAATGTCAACATTTATAAATATTCTTAGCTGAATTATGACCTTCAATGGTGCAAAGAAAGGTATGAGCAATACTACACACAGCCTTATTTTGATCTCAGTGGTTCATCCACTTCAAGGTGGTATGACTTAACTCCAATACACAGCAGTAGCAATGTAGTTTGCAATACTGGATTAAGTTTGTTAGGTGGGAAATGCTACTTGCCATAGATTTGTATCTCTCCATGATTGAAAGGTGAGTAGCGAAGTGGTCTCTGTAATTCTAAGTTTGATTCTTGACACAATGACATGTTCATCATACTGTTCATCTTCTATTCTAACATCTCCCTCAATCATATATTTAAGTATGTAGGTTATTTGAATTTTTGTTCCATTGTAAGGATAATTAACCTTATCTAAATTTTACAATATCAGTAAAACATACACTGTCTTCAAGGTCAAAGTGTAGGAATGGGGTTACAGTGACTTGGGAACTCTATTGGATAAGTCTACAGAGTTTTTTCATCATTACATGAAACACTACTTTTGTAAACTGTTTTTCCATCCAATAAGTTGATGATTTCATAATTTCCTCATTTATAGAATCAACACAGTGATCAAGTTTTTTGTTGGAGCTAGGTCCTTTAATGAAGAGAGCTGGAAGTGCATCATAGCTACTAATGTAGCATTAAGGATTGTCTCTGTACTTGATCTACCATAATATTATTTGCTTAGGTTTCAATGATCCTTTTGAATGTATTAGAGTCAATCATCTGAGATCTTTCTCTCAACCACACCTCAGTGGATTGAGGTTTGGTGACCTAGGCCATGTGTCTGGGAGATCATGATCATGGAGATTGGTATGCATCCATGCTTAGGTTATCCTAGCCTTATGAGATGGCACAGAGTCTTGTTGGAAGACATATGGTCTTCTGTTGCATATCTGTCTATCCAGGGCTTCACAACTTTCTCCAACACCTCTTTGTAGACATTAGCATTGACTGTTAAATCCTGTGAGAAAAAGTGAGGCAACATGACATCTCCCTCATTGCTAACAAATCCCAAAACCATCACAGTTGCTGATAACTTAGATTACATGATCATTGGAACCTCATTCAGCTCTCTGCATAACTATTTATCTGATCTTGATTGAAGTTTTTCTCATCAGAGAAAAACCAAAGTATCCCAGCCTCTTGGCTTTTTAACTTGTTTAGCAAGCGTTTTGCACTTAGCAAACAATTCTCTCTTGTCACAACATAAGCTGATCCCTCCACATCACATACAACTTGTAACAGATGTCCTCATGCACAACTTTTCTGACTGTACATTCTGAAACCTTGAAGTCCTTTACAATTGGTCTGATTGACTTTCTGGGTTTTTTATCAATTATTTCTTTGACTTTTTGTACAAAGTTATGTTGCCTGGTGGCATTAGGACTCTGTGCATGCTTTTGGTATTTAGCTGCTGATGTTGGATCCCTATCAGCAGCTTCCAGCTCTTTTCAAGGATCAGGCAACTTTCAGGAAGTGAGCTACCTCTGTGTTACTATGCTATGGTTTTAAGGCAATGATTACAGTGTGCTTTTCCATTTGCTGAGTCAACCTGATGTCTGACAATTATTCATCTGAAAAAGTAAGGTTAAAAAATATATGTTAGAAGAAAGTTAGGGCTCTTAAAAGAGGTATCCTCCAAAAACTGATGCAATCTATATAACTTTTTTTTTTCCAGGCCAGTAGCAAAATTGGTTTATCTCTAAATGTGCTGCAATTGGAATAAAGAAGGAAGTGGTTACAACACCTAGGACTTTGCAAGGAAAACCAAGCAAGAGTATAACTTGTAAATATTATTTAAAAAAAAAAGAAACAGCAAAAATTCAGAGATTCTGTTAAAAAATAAGACTATAAAAAAAAGAAAGAAAATGAAAAAATATTGCAGACTATTTCCATTTTTGAGATTTTTTTTCATATTTGTTTTTAATGAATAATTCATATCACAGAATGATTTTTTGTTTTTTGAACTGTTATACTGTGTACAAAAATATCTTGTATTCTAGAGGTGAAATGACGAAGTGGGTGAGGTCTTGATTTCAAGACCACAGTTGGGTTTTTTTTTTTTTTTAGTTGTTTATTTAATTCTATATTGCCTCAGTTCAGCTGGCTCCCATGAAAACAATGTTACAAAATCTTCTGGGAATATTACCTACATTAAAGACAGACACTTTCCAACAGTAGACATATGTGTGTGCATATATATATATATTGAAATGAAGAGTTGAAAGTTAATAATTATTTATTAACAAATTGGTAATCTTTACTTCTTACAGCCAATTTGTTAATAATAAATAATTAACTTTCAACTCTCCATTTTCTTTTCTTCATTTAACTGGATATGAACTATATGCCTAATATATAAAGGAATTAAGGGAATTTCATTCCCCAATAATACTAGTTATCAAACCAGTATTCCCTTGGATGTAACCATCCCTTTATGAGGTTAACATATCCTCTAAATAAATCTATATATATATATGCACACACATATGTACATACATACATATCTTGTCTTTTTAATACCATGAGACAGAAACAAATCTCAGGGTCATCTAATCTCCCTCTCATTTATATCTGAGATTGGTGACATTTTTATAATTCTTTTTTTTTGAAACTGTATAATAAACGTATTTTTTGTATTCTATTTTTATAATGTTTCAGTCATTTGGCTGCGACCATACTGGGGCACTGCCTTCATGGGATTTACTCAGTTATATTGACCCCAGTTCTTGATTTCAGTTTGGTATTTGTTTTATTGATTTCTATTCATTGAATTGCTAAGTTATATTATTGACATAAAGAGATTCAAATTGAAATGCTGGTAAACACATATACATACATACCTGTACATACTTATGTGTATGTGAGTGTATGCATATATATATATATATATGATGGCCATCTACTCGTGACTGAGGAAGATCATTGCTGACCTTCAGGAATGTTGTATGCTCTTGAACTAACTTATATTTTGCATCTGTGCTCTGTTGGTGGCTGAGCCCTGCTCTTGACAAGCATACACGACTGCAAACATTGCAAACAAGGCTTTCCCTATTCACAAAACCAGCAGTGCATTTTCGAGCAGCATGCTTAAGTTCTTCATGCAGAATACGTGTTCTCTCAAAGGTGCCGACCCTTTCCTTAACCTGCTTCCTCCATCTGTGGCGATGACAGGCAGAGCTCTTCCAGTCAGTCTCCTGCATATCACAAGCCTTTAATGAGGACTTGACACAGTCCTTAAATTGCAGCCTTTACATACATTCACATGCACTCATTAATCTTTAATGGGCTTCTCTGATTAGTAAATTCCATACATAAGGTATTAATAAACCTACATCTACAGCAGCAGAAGACACTTGCCAAGGGATTTGCCACTAAGAACTTGGAACTGTGTTGTGTAAAGTGGGCATCTTAACCATATGGTTACACCTGTACCAATGTATGACTGACTCTTATATAAATGTCCACATATGGCAGATATCCTGCGTGCATGTCTATTAACAGCAAATCTGCAGTGCTTTAGCTAAAATATCTTCTTTAGATATCCCATTTCCTTTACAAACACAACCAAAAAAAAAGATAAAAGTAAAAATAACTCTCCTTAGCATATATTTTTTTAATGTATGGTAGATAAGTGCTCATTATTGATTCAATGGGGTTTTCCTTCTTCTTTTGAGTTTACCTGTTTTTGTTTAACAACATGTTTACCTTAAAAGAGCAGAACTATGATCAAAGGCATTCCAGCTATGACCACACATCTTTTTATGATTATATAGCCCATGGCTGTGGTTTACAAGACTTGGAGGGCTGGCCGCTAGACTTGTGGTACACAAGCCAACTGGTGTATGGACATGACTTGATATCACATAAATCAGTACCCCTGCCTAAGGTTAAACAGGCTTTGTGCCTTAAGGGTAAGCTGGAGAGTAGAAGACCAACATAGTAAACTGTATATTATCTGGCAGAAGACAAGCCACTGTCGTATCTTCTCTAAAACAAAATCATAAATCTTCAGACTTTGGCATGGAAGTCTATGATTGCTGACACATGTAAAACTGGTGTGGAACATGGAGAGAGAGAGAACATCAACCAGCAGATGTTTCAATACAACATTAATCCAATGTGCCTTTATTTAAAATGGTATTGAGTGAAATATTTATATTTTGAGTTCAAATCATGGTCAACTTCTGGAAGTCAATAAAATAATGTATTATCCAAGTACTGGGGTCAATGTAATCAAATGTTCCTGCCCACTGAAATTTCTGACTTTGTGAATATTTAAAAAAACTGTTATCTCTAATGTTTAATAAAATAAATCTTTCTTAATATATTGATGTTAATTTAATAAAACTATACCACTTTATCAATTATATCACTTTGTCTTCATGAAAACATGTAGCATAGTGGTTAGAGTAATGTTGGGCTCAAGATCATAAGCCCATGGGTTTAATTCCTAGACTGGCAACATGTTATGTCCTTAAAAGCAATACACTTGTTACATGTTGCTCCAGTCTACTAGGTTTATCTCCAGTGGCCTTAGTGAAAGAGGTTGTGTGGTTAACCAGATTGAATGGGCTGAAGATAGACGTCTTCCATTGATTTTGCAGGTTTCAGCCAAAGGCTGCAGCCATGCTGAGGTACTGCCTTTAGTGTTGCTGTTTTTATTTCATATTTCCTGGATTTATTTCTGATGGAGTAGTGAGATGTCTGAATTCTTTAAGTTCAAAATATGAAGAGAAAAATGAAAAATACATAGAAATGCTGAAATTCAAATCTTCAGTTGGACTATTCTGGTTTCAACCAGTTATGAACAAGTGAAACTTGATGATGCCCTTTTTCTAGGAAGGAATGCAGGATATTCCAGGTGAAATTTTGAATTTGTGTTTTATTACATACCACATTGTGTATTTCTAATAGTGTATTATGATCATGTGTTCCATCCTCATTTCTTTTCCAACGTCTCTTGGACTGCATTATCTAATGTGTTCTTCCTTTTTCAAAAAATATATTTGATTTCTGATAGATGTAGCTGAGGCGTCTAGCAGAAAGTGCTTCTCACTTTAGCAGAGGGCATGTGAATTTATGTAGGAAGGTAACTAGACAAATTGAATCAACTCTAGCTCAGAGGGGATCGTGGTGGTGGTGCTGCTGCTGCACAGATACTCAAGACCAATCCAAAAAGCCACATGACTGACTTACAATGATTCACTCACAAACATTTAAGAACTCATTAGCTCACAGTGAATACAGTTTCCTTTGCTTGTGCTGCTACAACTCTCTCTGCTCTTTTGAATTGGCTAGCTGCATGCCTTTATTAAAAAATGGTTTAATCAGAGAAAGAAACCATGATACATGAGCTGCTGCACTAAGAAGCAACACATCAAGTTCTCTGGACGTCAAAGGGGACACTCTCATGACAGGTGATGATAATAAACCAGTAGGCCTAATTGACTCACCTAGAAGACCCACATTTAACCTTTATTCCAGAACTTCAAATATCTTGAATTTTCTCTTTATCCACATTTCTCCTGTAAACTCTGCATCAACCCCATTCTTCATAAAAGGCCTGAAAGGTCATAGATATTGCTACCCCTACCCTTTTTTGTAAACTCTGAAATAAAGGAAGTTGTTGAAGTTAAAACTTACCATTGTGATAATGAAAGCAAGTTATGGGGATGGTGTATACACAGAACTGATGTTTGCACAGTATGAATCAGATACACAGTTTACCAATTAAATGTTTTGGTGAAGATTTATGCTGCTTGAAAATCACGAACAGGATGTACTTTTGTACACCCTACTCAAGATAGAATGACCTAGAAAAAGCGATGCAGTTGGTTTGGGAAAGTTAGCTTGTATCAACAGTCTTCCAACTGTACAGATGTTAACCCTTTCGTTAGTATATTTCTGACCAAAATACACCCCTCATGAGTTTCAATTAAATTCTAAAATAATCATGAATTTAGATTAGTTTCATTAAACAACTGTAACTTTTTTTTACAATATCGTGAAGACGAAAATATATTGAAGTGGAAACATTAAAGATATATAGAAAACTTTGACCTCTGAACCCAACTCCCTCCCATAAAATTAAATATCTGTATCTATCTTTTCAACTCTTGGCTGTACTTTGATAACCTGTCACCTAAGTCATTTGGAACAAACAACCAGCTGAAGCGTATCAGGTAGATTTTCTGTCTGTGACCCAAATACCAACACCACCTTGATGTTGTGTATTAACAGCTCACTGCTGCAAATAGCACTAACAGTGCAGTGCTGAGTTCAAAGTCAACCAGTAAATAAATTTACAACACCTGGCTGCATACCTTGAGGGCAAGCCCTGGCAATTGCCACCATTTACCTTTCTCTTTTCGCTGCTCTACCATCCCATCTATGCTCTGATCCTTTTACTTGTGAATCTATCCTGGCACTTCCATCATCTCTCTCCTGTTTTCCCCTCTCTCTCTCTCTCTTTCCTGACTGGGTAGCCATGTATTTCCTCTACAGCAGCACACTTGAGTCTGCCCTCTTGACCATTCTCTCCCTCTCCTTCCCTTGCTTTTCCCTCTGGCTAAGTAACCAAATGTCTCTTTCACATCAGCACACCTGTTTCTGTCCTCTTGTTACTTCTCACTCTCTTGCTCTGTCCGACTAACCATGTACCTCTTCTATAGCAAGACACTTGTTTCTGCCTCTCTGTTTCTCTCTAACCTTGACTCATCTAACACAAGATCCCTTCCTCCCATCTCAAAATTCTTTGTCTTACAAGTTACTTGGTGATCCTGTCAATGCTGGTGTCACATAAAATGCATTCGATTCACACTGTAAAGTATTTGGCATTTGGTAAGACATCCAGCAGTAAAAACCATGCCAAAACTGACTTCACCTTTTGCTGGTGCCACATAAAAAACACTGTCCACTTTGCAGAGTGGTTGGTGTTAAGAAGTAAAAACCCTTCCAAACCAGACACAATAGCCTGGAATAGTCTTCTACCAGGTCAGCTCCTGTCAAACCATCCAACCCATGATAGCTTGGAAGGCAGATATTAAACAATGATGATGATGTACAAGAAGTCTTCAATATCATACCTACAATCCAGTCAGATTGCAACACTTAGATAACTAAAAATTGGATGTGAGAGATTCTTCCCCTACCTAAATGGAAGAGGATTTGAGTTTAACAATGTTAAAGAAAAAAAAAAACAATGCTCTTATTGCTTTCAGAAGAATGCAGTTTTCCTGGTACCTGTTGACAGCTAAGTAAACCAGTGTTATGGTGACAGTTATACGTTTTCATAATGAAACAGACCTTTCTTTATTCAGAATAGGTTTGACCCATCAATCGAAAAATAGACGTCTCTTACTGCTACACAGACCCAGATTAGCTCTGATTTGAGCAGGCTTAAGGCCAACAGACAACCAAAAGACTTGGTGTGATCCACTGGTTCAGATATATTACACATTTGCTGAGCTGAAAGCCATACTGCACAACCAAATTATGCAGTACTTAATCATACAGAATGTAGTGCTACTATGAGTACACTGAATTTACTTCACAAATCTATTTCTATGTCTGTGTGGTTTAGAAGTTTGCTCCCCAACCACATGGTTCCAGGTTCAGTCCCATAGCTTGGCATCTTGCGCATGGGCTTTCTACCATAACCAGGGATTGACGAAAGCCTTGTGAGTAGATATACATGTGTGTGTGTGTCTCCTTGTCTTGACAATGTGACTGTCATGTCATTCAGTTCCAATATACTGCAAAAACATGTCTAAGAGTGGGAAAAGATTGTTTTGCTTGAAAGCAGGTAGGGGTTGGTAACAAAAAAGGCATACAGTTATAGTAAATCTTCCCCCAATAAACTCCATCTGACCCATGCAAGCATGGAAAAATGGATGCTAAAAGAATGAAGATTATTCTGGTGGTATCAAAAAGATAGGACACCTTACATGTGCAGGTAGACTTTCATTTGTTTTTCTGTTGGCCAGAAATAAACAATTGCTTGTGTAGCCACATAGCAGGATGAAAATCTGAACTCCCTGAAAGGATTTGAATTTTAAACTTAAGTATCATATGAATCATGTATAAACATTAACCTTTTAGCATTCAAACCAGCCATATCCCTAATGCAGGATTAACTCAAAACAATATAAATAAACAACCATTACATTTGGCAGAAATTTGGATAATAAAGGGTTAAAGTATGCAACACTGTTGTGCAGGAAAGTGTAAAGAATATGTTAAATGTCTATTTAAATTTATACCAAAGTTTCATGTAGCTATGAGGGTGGATACTGCGAAACATTCATTGAGGATCACTGTCATCCACTCGACTTGCAACAAACCAGAGTATAGGCTTAGTAAAATAGGTGCACATATACGTGTACAAAGAAACAAAGCCCATGTGTGCAAACCAAAGAGAATTGTTCTCAATACATAAAGTAGAGTTTATATTTAATGGAAAACAGACAGTAAACCACTGACAGCTTTCCCATTATATGTTTGTCAAAATGAGCCAAGAACTGACTTAGTAAACAGACTTGACTCAATACACATTTTCTTTCAATGAAGGTAAAAGCTTAAAGCCAGTTAATTGTGAGTTGGGACTGAAATTTTCTACTTTGGGTCAGATAAGTTAAATCATCTTAGCAAACTAATTTTGTCACAACTTTCTCAAGTTTACTAGTCCCTGTTTAAACAATTCTTCTGACAGTGTTGGAGGAAAAAAGCTGTGATTTAAACTGACATGAACACAACAATATTTAAAGCGTTAATGATAAGATGTCTTTTGAAACCATCAAAATTTTGCACACATCTCACTTTTATTTACTATAAAATATATGTATAGTGACCTACAAGCTTCAGGGAAGGGAAGAAAAGTCCTTACATGTTGTCTAGTGTACAGATGTTAAGGGCTAGTAGGTGAAATATGAGGGAAATTTAAAAAAAAAAAAAAAGTATTTAGCCAGTTTTTGGCTAATTCTATGAAAATTATCTAAAACAGTTCCGGAGTTTAAGAATGACTGAACCATTTATAGAGATACAGCAAAATGTAAGATGAGAAAGAGAGTTAACCAAATAAAAAAATAAAACTTAAATGTAAATTTTCACAAAACACATTTTTCTCTTTTTTTATTTAAAAGTAAACAAATATTAAAAAAAAAAGAATTTTTTTTGTTTATGTAGTTTTTTTTTTTCTTTAATGTATTTTATATAAATATGAAGAAATTTGACTAAGAAAGGAGAAAAGAATGAGAAATATATAATAAACAAGACAAAAAAATTACAAATGAAATTAAAATAATAGAAAACAAGAACCAAAGTGAACATGTTAAGGAATATGTTAAAAAAAGTTAAGATGATATAGTGCTTTTGTTATATATTTTTTCTTTCTTTTTAATAGACTCTTCTCCCATATTTTTTACATGGTCAAATAAAATACTGATTTAAAACAAAGTGACTAAAATTAATTGTAACATACAGTTAACTGAAAGGACTGCAGACTGCCAAAAAACACGATTTAAACAAGGATTTTAAAGAGAAGAAAATACTAGGTGATCTGAAACTGCTGTTTAGATGCACTGAGAGAAGCACCCAAAAGCAGAATGAAAGGAAAGAAGAAAAAAAAACAAAACAAAAATAAATGCTGTGTGAGTAGATTAGCCAATCAGAGGGAGGGAGACAGTATATAAATCCAGTCCAATTTGTAAAGAGTCCTGTTTCTCATTAAACCATATACATTACAAAGAGTGAAATTGTCATCAGCAGTGAAATCAACTGTAGAAGTGGGGATGGAGTGGGTGGAATCTGAAACACTTGAAAGATGCACAAATTCAAAGATTTACATGAAATTTAAAAGAAAGAAAGGTATCATTAAGGTTAATTTTATAGTTTGTGTAGTTTTCAAAGTTCAATATATCCTATCTACAATAGCTGGAATTGGTATATGAAAGTAATGGAAATAATCTCAGATTTGTCAAATCATGTTCATGCAAAAGCATTGTTGTTTTGCTGGAGGAGAAACAGCCTGTTCTTCCAGTAACTTCTTTAATCACAAACTAAATCTTCCATAACACCCTAACTTTACATTTTCAAACGTGTTGGTAGGTAAAAATAGAACTCCTTGATTACCCACAAAAAGAGACAAACAGACAGAAAATAAGTGAAAATGTATGATGCTAACATTCATGATGAAAACTACAGATTCATTAGAGAAGGTTTCCTTTCACCATATATTTTCAAACAAATAAAAACAACAGTAGTAATTATGATGATGAGTTCTTTTGACGAGGCACAAGGCCAGCATTTTTGACATGGTGAGGGCACAGTTAACTGAATCAAAATAAGATTATTACTGATAGCTATCAGCCCCTTGTGGGGATGAATAGTGAAGTTTAAGCAAGATAGATTCTGAACTCTGAACCAAGAGATGAAACTAAATACTTCAATGTATCCAGTTCGGTACTACATTGCCCTTATGTTTGCATCAGCGCAAAGCCTTAGATTTTATAAAGAAGACAAAAATGAGAATTTGTTATGTTTATGCCTGTCTCAAGGGCATAAGTCAAATGATTTCAAGCAGGTAAGAAAACTGGTTTACAGACTCAGCTTACTCTTGCTCTTGACAACACTTGTAAGAGTAATGGCAACAATAAAAGACCAAGAGAAAATACAACCCAAAAATGGAAACAAGCAAATTTAAAAAAAAAAAAAAACCTCTAGGAAAGAACAAATATTAGATAAATGATGAAGGTATTAAGTCTCTTCATTCAGGAAGTATGTCCACACACATACACACACACAGATACAAACTCACATAACTATTGTACTATATATATATATATATATATATATATGTATTGTAAGATACATGTTCTTTCAGGTTTTGAGAGTATTAGTTTTCATGAGTAACCAAAATGAACAAAAACAAGAGTAGGTGAATATATGGGTGTGCATGTACCTACAATTAAAAATGGGGGAAAAAATAAAGAAACAAAAAGAAAAAACAACCAGAATCTTCAATTAATGATTAAATAGGCAATTGATTAAAAAAAATTCTAAAGTCTACTTGTTTAAATACAACATGCTTTCCATTTTTGCTGGTTCTTGCTTGAGAGAGAGAGAGAGAGAAAGAGAGAGACAGAGAAAGGGGGGAAAAAAAAAACTAAGAATTCCCCCTCTATTGTGTGTATTCATTTTTCCTCATCACTATCAGATCTGCCGGGATTAGATGTGCGACTTGACAGTGCAGCATGTGATCTGTCTGGAGATGGAGATCTGAAAATATAAAACAGGTAGACTGTAGTAACAATTATCACAATGATGATAACTAGAGGCAGTATCCAACTGTTCACACATTTATAGAAAGTATCAGAAAAACTTACAACATAACCTATACAATCTTCGCTTTGAAAAGATGTGCCTCTGTTCAAAACCTCAAGTGCCTTACCTAAGTGCAAAACTGTGGACCTCAACTCAAAACATAGAGCCTTACATTCACTATAAAAATGAAAGTATGCACACATGTGAGTGAGTGAGTGAGTGAGTGTGTGTGTACAAAAATTGGCACCAGGTGTAGCTCAAGTGGCAAATATATACACACGATTATGTGTGCATACATATATATATATATATAGATAGATAGATAGATAGGTATATACTGTATGAGCCCCATGGAAGAAATGACTAAAGAGTGGGACATTTGACAATGTGGGGTTCTCATGAAGACCCGCCTATCTCTGTGAAACCAACTTGTGGAAGCACTGTGGCCATGTATATGCACTGATGGGCACAAGTCATCAATTTCTGCCAATGTCCCTCCCTCACCCATTATCTCTTTCACTGCAAACCCAACCTTCAGACAATATTTTTCTTGCTACCAAGAACCAGTTCACTTGTTAGCCATTCTTCATCTATTCCTTTTCTCTTTCCTCACCCATATGTTAGTGATTCATCACCCTACACTGAACCATCAAATTATCTCCCCTCATATACTATGCTTTGCTCTCTCTCTCTCTCTCCACATGGAGGTGTTGGAGACAAATACCAACACTTCCGTGTGGCACACTTGAACAATTGTGAAGATCTCCTCATTTGAAACTATTGGTTGCTTTGTTAAGCTGCAAATGAAATGTGTGTGTGCATGCCTCGTTTTATGGCATGGTGTGATAGTTGCAAACAAGCATCAATGTCATTTAAGCAGTCCTTTGTTTTGATTCATCTGTATATATATTCAAAGGCAGTGTGTGTGTGTGTGTGTGTGTGTGTGTGTGTGTGTGTGTGTGTGTGTACATGAATGTAATTTATGCACATCCACAAATTAGCACGCATGTCATCCAATTTTAGGAGGACATTCATCATGACCCTAGCTGTATTTTTGTCAACTTATTTCCTCCAGGGGCACCAGCGATTAGCGGTAAAAATAATTTTTTAACCAAAACTTTTAACAATTGTTTGAGAACATGAGTTAAGTCCCCTTCTAGCGACGAGTAAGTTTCTATGGGGGGGGGGGGGAATTGTCGATATACGGGCAACACACACGTACACCTATTGCATACATGTTCGTCCATGTGTGTGACTGAAGCCATTTACACATAAATACACACATAACAACCCCGCCCTATCATTTTGCCTGTCAACCACTCACTAAAAAAACGGAATTTAAAAAAATCTGTCATCGCTCTCTCTTCACACATACTAACAGAACAACTTCTCATACACACCCATCAAACATGCACGCACACACGGGGTGTGCAACACAGAAAGCGTATGAGTTGTTTTGTTAGCAGAGAGAGAGAGAGAGAGAGAGAGAGAGAGAGAGAGAGAGAGAGAGAGAGAGAGAGAGAGAGAGAAAGAGAGAGATAGAGAGAGAGAGAGAAAGAGAGAGAGAGAGAGAGAGAGAGAGAGAGAGAACAGATTTTTGTTATTTCCCTTTTTTTAGTGAGTGATTGACAGACAAAAAGAGAGAGAGGGGTTGTTATGTATGTGTAAATGGCTTCAGTTACACACACACACACGAACATGTATGCAATAGGTGTATATATATATATATATATACACCTAATAGGTGTGTGTGTGTGTGTGTGTGTGTGTGTGTGTGTATATATATATATATATATATATATATATATATATATATATCAAAACTAGAGGAGAAGTTTCAGGTGTGGAAGCAAGGTCTAGAATTGAAGGGCCTTAGAGTCAACCTAGCTAAAACCAAAATCCTAATAAGTAGGAAGGCAGATAAAACACAAACCCCTTCAGGTAGATGGCCCTGCTCAGTATGTAGAAAAGGAGTCGGTAGTAACTCTATAAGATGTACCCGGTGCAAGCTATGGACACATAAGAGGTGCAGCAACATCAAAGGCAGGTTAACTAGGAAGTTAGTTTTTGTTTGTGGCAGATGTTCAGGTGCAATAAAGACTGTAAACAAACAGGAAACAACTTCTATCTCATTCCAGGGTGAAAAACTAGAGGTAGTCGATAGCTTCCGCTATCTGGGCGACCAAGTTAGTAGTGGGGGTGGGTGCACTGAAAGTGTAGCTGCTAGAATAAGAATAGCCTGGGCAAAGTTTAGAGAGCTCTTACCCCTGCTGGCGACAAAGGGACTCTCACTCAGAGTAAAAGGCAGACTGTATGACGCATGCGTACGAACAGCCATGCTACATGGCAGTGAAACATGGGCTGTAACTGCTGAGGACATACGTAAGCTCGCAAGGAATGAAGCCAGTATGCTCCGTTGGATGTGTAATGTCAATGTGAATACCCGTCAGAGTGTATCTTGAGAGAAAAGCTGAACATTAGAAGCATCAGTTGTGGTGTGCAAGAGAGACGATTGCGCTGGTATGGACATGTGGTGAGAATGAATGAGGATAGCTGCGTGAAAAAGTGCCACAGCCTAACAGTTGAGGGAACCCGTGGAAGAGGTAGGCCCAGGAAGACCTGGGCTGAGGTGGTGAGGCAAGACCTTCGTACATTGGGCCTCACCGAGGCGATGACTACTGACCGAGACCTTTGGAAATGTGCTGTGCGTGAGAAGACCCGGCAAGCCAAGTAAGATCGTTGCCAGTGCCCCTGGACTGGCTCTTGTGCGGGTGGCACATGAGATGCACCATTTTGAGCGTGGCCGTTGCCAGTACCGCCTGACTGGCTCCTGTAGGATTTTCGAGTGAGATTGTTGCCAGTGCCCGTGGACTGGCTTGTGCGGGTGGCACATAAAAGACACCATTTCGAGCATGGCCGTTTTCGTGCGGGTGACACGTAAAAGCACCCACTACACTCTGAGTGGTTGGCGTTAGGAAGGGCATCCAGCTGTAGAAATTCTGCCAAATTAGATTGGAGCCTGGTGTTGCCATCCGGTTTCACCAGTCCTCAGTCAAATCGTCCAACCCATGCTAGCATGGAAAGCGGACGTTAAACGATGATGATGATGATGATGATGACATACACACACACAAGACTTAGTTGTGATCTGAACATTACTGCTTCTGATACAGAGAATTGGGAGCCCTTCTAGGCATTCAATTTTTCTTGCTGGAAAGGGTTTCCAAAGGGCTGGCATCTGCAACCTGATCACCTCTGCCGATCAAACTCTCAGCCCATGCACCCCTGTCGCGACACTGATTCTGCAGAACTGGGATGAGTATGAAAACCAACTTTAAAGTATAAATATAGATGTTTCTGAATCAGCAATGTTGTGTCCAGTTAAGCTCTATCTGGGGTGAAAAACCAGTAAACTGATTCCCTATGGGGTTTTCCATTTAATCAGGATAAATATTTAAAAAAAAAAAAAAAAAAAAAAAAAAAAAACAATAAACTGATTCCATATAGGATTTTCCAATAAGATTGGTTACACTCCATTTTCAGCCATAACTTTTATACCAATTTTGTTCAAACTTGATGCCAGCATTACTCAGGATTCATGGAATCTTTGAATGCTTTAAGTTCTCCAAAAACGGATGGGGGTGGGGGTGGGGGTGGAATCGATGAGTGGAAAAAAAAAAAAAAAAAATCAATAAACTGATTCCTTATGGAATTTCCCAATCAAGTTGTCTGCAACTCATTTTCAGCCCAAAGTTTACCAATTTCAACAGATTTCGTTCAAATTTGACGTCGAGTTTAATTAGTTTGGTTTGAAATAAAGAACTTGATTAGCTTACTAATCCTAACTTAATCCCGAGCAAAGCCGGACTATACTGCTAGTCCATATTAACATGTCTAGCTGTACAAAAAAATCTGCTTTGATGCATTCCATATACATGCAAGCATGGAAAAGTGGACATTAATATGATGATTTATATATGTGTATATATATATTCTATACACACACAGAGTTTGTAAGTGTGTATGCATATTAGCATATGCTTGTATATATCTAAACACATGAGAATATACTGCTTACATATAATATGCATATCTGTTTCTTTGGATTGTATATAGAAGATGCATATATATATATATATATATATATATATATACAAGTAGTGGCAGAGAGCTAGTCATTACTCACTAATTTTGATATTACTCTCTGACTTTTAGTACAATACTAAAACTACGGAAGACTTATAATGGGAGGAAAGTATTAAAAACCAACTAACCTGTCCACTTTCATTTTACGAGACTTTCTCATGGGATGGTCACTGATTTCACCAGTTTCCAAGTCAGAACCATCATAACTAGGGGAACGCGACCGGCTATTTTTCATAGTCAACTTCTCTTTCCTCAGTCCAGACTGCTCACTGGTATCAGATTGACCACCATCATGGTTGTCCAGATCATGACTAGCATCGTGTCTAGAACGAGATGAATATTTGCTTCGTTGATCTTCTGGTGAAACTGACCGGTTCCGTGGTGAACGCTGTCGGCTGGACTCCTCAATGTCATCCAGAACACGAAATAATCTCGGGCGCAAGGGTGGGCTCTGAGAGCGGCTGTTTGACCTACTGCGATAGTGCTCATCTTTCTTGTGTCGCTGGGGAATGTCCAGGGAGCTATGTCCTCCTCTTGATCTTGAGAGTTTTTCAGGACTTCTCGAACGACTGTAAGACCTGAAAATAGATTTTTAAAAAAAATTTTAAACCTACATGCACAACGCATACACAAACACACAATCCAAAAATATAAATGGATTGAAGAGAAATTCTTTTTATCAACCTCCTTTGTGAGAACCACTTACAGATCATGAGTTTCCAGCTTTATTAGCTGGTCAAAGAGTTTTGCCATTGAGCAGGCTTGTTAAAGAAATTTCGCTCATATTTCACAGTGATAGAATTATGAGTTGGAAGGGATATAGTTCTAACAAAAAATATTTTCCTCCAACAATATACTGATGTCTTCATCTCACTTATGTTAATTAATGGTAGTCTCTTGACCCGAGACAGTCAGTTCTACAATTTCTTCCTGAACAGCTTGCACTGATGATTTGCTTATATGGATCAAATGTTTGTACTGCACATGAGCTCATTCCCTCCATCAAACTGACACTGCTTATGCAGATGCATGGTTTGCCACATGTGACCATAGAGCAATGTGAGATGAAGTGTTTTGCACAAGAATACAATGCACTGCTCAGTCCTGGGAATTGATCCCATGATCTAGTGGTTATGAGTGCAACGCATTAACCACTAGGTCACTGCTCTCACATTAGCATGAAAATATAATTATGAAACAGAGAGAGAGAGAGAGAGAGAGAGAGAGAAAGAAAGAGATTATAAGTGTCCAACTACTACGAATATAATAAACAAACCAAAATGGATCCTTTAAGATAAAAAGGTTCTACATGCCAAGACAAAAATGCAAAGTGATTCAGAACAGTGAGGTTCTTGAGGAGGATTTTCATTAATATATCTCACCAGTTTAATAAAATAGAGTAAAAAACACACTGTTTAATTCATAGAAACACAGACTTATGTACATAGTGTTTGCTTACCTGAAACGTGACCTGGAACGAGATCTTGAGTAAGGGCTCCTCCTGGACCTAGAAAAAGAAAGGGAGGTAATAAACTAAAATTGCCTCTTTTTCAATGAAATGACTGCATATGACAGCAGTAATTTACCAATACATGTCAAAGCCTTCTGCTAAAAAGATCAGAAATATTAATCAATGATGAATAATTTGGTTATTTTCTTCTTCCTTTGCCTCAAATTTTAACCTGAAATGTACTCTAATATGCAGTATATAGCTACCACTAATATTCATTTTTGGGTTATTTTCAACTCTTGACTGAAACCAGCCACCAGAAGACAAATTATTGACACCAACCTACCTTGAGTAGCTTCTGTCACGGGATCTAGACCTGGAATAGCGAGAATCAGAACCGGATCTGAAGTAAATAGAATATAAAAAATTGCATTGGTTTTTTTTCTTTTCTTTCATCTTTTTGCATTGTTTCATTTTTTTTTTTTTTTTATACACTAGGTGGAAAAAGACTTTCATTGCATAGAAATAGAGAAGAAGGATTAAAAGTAGATGGAGGGGATATTAAGTTAGCAACATAAAAAAACAACATGCACACTTAACACTTTAAAAGTATTTTTTTAAAGACTGGATGTAAATATTACATATCTAAAAATTGGAAAAGAAACTCAAATTTCAGTATTTGAATACATTAGCAAAAAATATATGTATATACTTATATTGTAGCGATTTCTTTTGGCTAGGCACAAGGCCGTCTTATTCTAGAGGAGAGTAGTTAATTGAACTCACTTCATAGCATTTATTTTATTGACTCCTCAGCAACAAGACAAAATTGACCATCATGACAAGAGTGGAACTCAGAAAGTAGAGGAATAAAACTAAATACTAGAAGCATCTGCTATGAGACAAGTATTTCTGTAAACACAGTGCCATTTAATTAAATAAAACAAGAAAAAACTTAGCAGAAAGATAAACAGTAAGAAAACAGAAAAGATAACCTTATGAAAAGATTTCAAACCTTAGCCAAATTTTTCCTTATACAAACTGCACAAGATACCTGACTTTGAAATACAAACATTGTTGAAAATTTTCTTTCTTTAATACAAAAAAGAGCAAGAGAAATGGTATCTGGACAATGCAAGAGAGGGTAAAAACAAATGGTAAGGGGAGACAAACACTGATTATCGAAAAAGAGTAAACATTCTACCAGTTAAGTGTGCACAAGACAAACATTTCCTTGTAGTAAATAACAATGTCAAGAAGTTAAGAAATGAAAAAGTTTTGTAGTTATATCTAATAAAAGGTATCATTTAAAAGAAATGAAGGCTAAAATCTCCACCAATAATCCAACATCAGCTGATTTAACATGGGAAATAATTTAAACTCACTGACTTAGCAACTATTTCAACAAAAATGGTTGGGGTGGGGAATCAAAGTGTAAAATAGCCTTTCTCTTTGTGTTTTTGAAAAAATTCAAGTAGTTTTAAATAGAATGAGTAAAATATGTTTGAGAATGTCTAAGCACTGACTAGTGGTTTATAAACAGTGTGCAATAAGGGTGGGTATCTAAGTGCATTGTGGATTTTACAAACAATAGATTAACTTGTTTGAAAAAAAGTGTTATTCAATAATTTTGTTCTGCACAACTATTATTAACAGCAGCATATAAACCAGTTTTACACTTTTTCCCCCCTATCTCTCTAAATTTCATATAGCTCTGGGCTTGGTCTTCTTGTGTGACACTTTGAGTAGCTTTGACAAGAGCTTCATTTAACCAACACTTTTTGAAAAGAATTTGGTCGGCAGAATTATGGTGAAAACCTCATCATAAATATGTATACCTTTTTGCTGATGAATATCACCCCCCACCTCCCTCAAAAACTGTTTCCTAAATGACGCCCTTTGCACTGAGTTGTAGACACTCCTTTGCCACTCACTGTTTAAAGATGCAGTGATCCAATGGAAGCCTGCAATCAATGATGTTATTGTTCATAAATTATGCACTAAATCCAACAGTTCTGAAATCTGAAACATTATCACTATAGAAAAATTAAGCATTACTTTTATAATTATTGAATGTTGATAACAAACAAAACTCCAGACTCAAGAGTTGTATTGTATGCTTTATATTAGTAAAGTAGCAGCAAAAATGTATATGAAATATATTACCAAAACATCCATGACAACTGACAGCTAACAGATAATTCACTCTGCTCTTATTTTGAATTAAAATGCAAAACAATAACATCCTTCTTTCTGTTGTTGGAAAATAAAATGCTATAGAGAATTCAATTAACTATACACCAACTCTTACTACCAAACTGGGCTTGTTACTCATCAAAATATAATAATTACCATTAGTACTTCAATTATTGTTGTTGTTATTGTTATTATTATTATCATTGTTATAAGAAAAATAAATTACATAAGAGGAAATCACCAAAACTAATAAAAGACTAAATGCCGAAGTTATCAAGGTAAAAAAAAGAGGAATTAAGTAAAAACAAACCAAATAGACTTGTGTAATAAATGTCTCCACTGAAGGAAACCAAGCAACAACAAGGAACCAACTCAAATACTCCAGCAGGGCACCTCACTTAGTCTACGCAAGAAAATCCATTAATAACTACATGAGAAATGTAAAATATATATATATATATATATATGTATATACACAATCCTTATGCTATAATGCTATCTACTGAATGAGTGCAAATGTCCAAAGAAAGAATTGTTGACCTAGCAACAGAAAACAAAAAGAACACAAAAAGAATTTTTTAAAAATTCAAGCCGTACTGAGAGTATCCCAGTTTGATAAAATGGTATACCACATCCCTACATGTTGTAAGAGGTGACTAAAGGGGCTGGTAACAGGAAGAGCTTATGGTCATAAATCACAGCCTTACAGAAACCATCCCAAACCGTGTCAGAATGGGAAAATGGGATGATGATGATGATGATGATGATGATGATGATGCTAAGTTATCAGATCTGTTATCATTACCAATTATAAAAGGAATATTTCTTAACAGAACACTGCTGCCAGCACACACTGCAAAAGCTGTGGGTGGTGGCAATGGTGGTCATGGGGCACAGGTTTAAGAATATACATCCCAGAACATACTACCAGGCAACAGAAACGTCATAATATCACCATCAGCATGCGATGAACGAAATAGTTTAGCAACTGTAAAAAGACAGTTATCATTAATGCCAAACCAAAATTGCACAGAACATGAGAAGCATGCAGAAATCTGGGAGCCACATAGGTTTAATTTTAATTTTCAAAAAATAAATTGTTTTGGTTATATATTACCAGTGTTCAAAACAGAAAAATTAATGGAATTTGAGAATAGCAAAATATTTTTTAATTATATATATATATATATATATATATATATATATATATATATATATATATATATATACACACACACACGTATATATATATTCCTGTGAAACAATTTGCTTTTTAAATGATCAAACTTATCTGAGCCAGACTGTATGGCAAGACTTGGGGAGCTTGTGTGCAGAGGATGCAGTCTATCAAATGGTCTCAGTCTAATTCATAGCTCACCTTACAGCAGTATTGGTGTGATCTTCCCTGGAATAGATGAAGTAGCAGTGCATAGAATACTAATATGAACAGCGAGGGAGGAGTCATTAGCAAAAGGAGGGTGTGGAACTACATTATATATATGTATATGGAGAAAGATAGAGATAACTGAACTGAAAATCCTTCCATGTATGTCACAACTATTATAATTACTACAAATGTTACTATTAGAAGTTGCAGAGAATTGCCAAGACAGTTTTAGGACAGAATTTTTAATGAAAGAAAGAAGAAAATGTTTAATTTTCAAGCCGACAAAAATAGATAAATGATCCTGAATGAACTAACTAGACCATCTTAACTTATCTGATGCCAAATTGAAGGATTTTTCAATGAAAAATGAGAAACTTTCTAATTAAAGATTAAAGTACTAAAAACCTAAAAGAACATAAGTTTTAAGCAGCCCACACCCCAACTAAATTTCCCTAAAAACCCTTTGTTTTTAAGAACAACCTAGCAAAGGTAAAAGAGGTTTCAATTATCTGAAAATAAATTATTCTCAGTGAATAGAAAGAGCAAGCTCATTTCATTTGAATTTTTCATAGAAAATAACCAGCATTCAATTCTATCTTGTCTAATATAAGCAATGAAGTTAAAAGAAAATATGATTTAAAGATCATGTTTCCATAATTCTCTTGGCATTGATGTGATAAAATTTGAAACCCTAACAAACCTCAAATAGCAGACATCTGAGAATTGGTTTCTTAAATGTGATTGCTGTTAAGAAAGCATGCTGAGAAGTCTAAATTAGAACATCACAATGCAGCAGAATCTACCACTTGAGCATCTGTAACAAGTTATAGATGATGGGACAGTAACAATTGCTCATTAATATGTGAGGGAAGATGTCATGTGAAATTGATTATATACATACTCCTACCATATGCAGAATTTTGGGAAATCAAATGGGTCAACAGTTAATTATTGCATTCAACAATAGAAAATCAAATACCACTGAATTAACAAGGAAATTGCACAGAACACAAAAGAAAATTATACAAAACATAAAAGAGACTATTGAACAAAACAATTTATTCTTTTATCACAAGTAGAAAAAACAAAAATAAGAGAGCTAAAATGTCAATGAACTATACAACAGTAAATATCTGCTGGTCTATTTTCCAAGTAAATTGAAAAAATCTCGCTCAACCACATTTTGTAAAACAAGATAATATTACTATTATTTTATGATACTCAGTCAGGAAATCAGCTTGGGTGAAAATATATTTACCAACAACCAATTAAGAACACCTTTTAAAAAGAAATCAGGAAGGCAAACCATTTGATGATTTAAAACATAAAAAACACAAATTGGATCAAACCACCAATTCTAAATGGGACAAAATTAATACATAAAGGTAATAACTAGTATAAGCACAAGGCAAAAATTCGATGGAGGGGGCAATTGATACAATTAACTCCAATACTTGATTTATTGATCCCAGAGGAATGGAAAGTAAAATTGACTTCAGTGGAATTTAAACCCTGAATATAAAAACAAATACTGCAAGGCAAATTTTGCTGAATAATAATTTCTTACATGGGAACAGGGTTAGAAATTTGGGGGTGGTGCTGGGGTGGATTAGTTAATTACTGGCTAGTGCTATATTTTACCAACTCTGAGAGGATGGAAGACAAAGTTGACCTCTGATTTGAACTCAGAACATAAAGAGTCAGAACAAATACCACAAGGCATTTTGTTTGATGCTCTAACAATTGTGTCAATTCACCACCCAAATAATAATGGTAACAATAATAACAACAACAACAACAAGTGTGCATGAAAAAACATTCTGGAAAAGTTTACAGGGTTTTTTTTTTTTTTTTTTAAATTTCTATGGATTAAAGCAATTTTAAGAAAGAAAAGGCAAGAATCATACATGTACATACATTGAATCAACCTGATACTTACCTACAGGTAATGAAATATTCTAGACAACAGAAACAGTATGGGGATATGCAAAAAGTCTTACCAGTAACAAAAAAAAAAAGTTTAAAAAAAAAAGACAAATTAAGAGGTTTTTAAATGGTAGTGAGGAGGTATAGGGGTGGATTTAATGATATTGCTTTCCTAAGCCCAAATTATAGGTAGACTTATCGCAAAGCTGTCCAACAAGGCCCAAAACAACTAATGGGGGTTAAAACATCCTTACATTGCAACATAAGATTGAATGCACAGAGTTACTTCTAATGACCATGTCAGTTTAGATAAAGAGTTCCATGTTTTGTTTGGATTGATCTTAGTAAAGATTCAAGATTATGTCTAAAGACATATATAACAGTTTGTGCGTGTGTGTGTGTGTGTGTGTGTGTATGTATATATATATATATATATATATACACACACACACACACATTAGTATACATATATACATACATATATATATATATATATATATATATATATATATATATATATATATATATATATATATATATGCACATACTGACAGTATGTGAACATATGTATCAGGTCACAGACATAAAGAAAGTGAGGGATATGATTGTGTGAAAAAGCTTTCCTCCTACAAAAAGAAACTTTAAATATGATATGGCAGTCAGCTTAAATTAATAATTAATTGAAAGAATTAATTATGAGTTAAAATTAATACAAAAAAAAAAGATTATAGAGAAAATGAAAGAGAAGATATGGGTGGAAGGAAAGTTATTAGGGATTTAGAGTAGGTGCCAGGTGAAGAGGTTGAAATTCGAACAAAAACAATCGAGACTGGAAATGAACAGAAATAACGGAGAGTATGTATGTGTGTGTGTGTGTATATAAATATATATATATATCTATTTGTGTATGTAAATACACACACACATGCATATACATACATAAAACTATATATGTACACATACATATGTGCATATACGTAAATATACATATATGTATACACAGACACCAAAACACACCAAGGAAGGAAGGAAATCAACTTCTCTGGTATCACAGCTTAAGATGTTTTACAGAAGGGGAGGAGACAATTGAAAAAGGAAATCCCACCCCCTTATGAAAATAGATTATATATGATGCAAATACATTTTTCTTTCTTTTTTTTTTTTTAAAGATCTTGTGACTTATTGATAACTGTGAAAAGAACAACAATTAGATAAGACCAGCACAACTGCACAGCAAGCATAAGAACTAGACAGTTTGCATTGTTGATATAAATCATTTTTTTTACAGCTTAGTTTGTTAAGAGAAAATAGAAGGGAGGGAGAAAAAAATTTGAAGAAAAAAAAACAAAAAAAAAACAGAAACGAAGATGTTTATTAATAGTAAAGCAATTGTTAGTGTTACTCTCTGGGCCCAAGCAAAGTTCAATACCAACATTAATGGCTGTTTTATAATGATGGAAATGTCTATTGTCTAAATATCTTAAAACCGTTACCAACCCAGTTGCCAGGACTTAGAAGATAATCTTTCAGTAGTATTTTGTGTACCCCTGTTGCATAATTGTTTGCAGTTAGCTTTCTAATGCTCCCTGCATTAAATATGTTAGCAGTAACAGAAATGAGCTTCTACAGTCTGACATCAAGTCGTAGGACTTACGGATTTGTAAGAATGATTCTCTTACCCCCTTTTGAACTGGAGAAAAACCAAGGGTTGAGCACAGTACAGCAAAATCAGAAGCATACTGAAGTGAGCTTCTACATATAATGACTTGCTAGAAATAGCAACTAAATCTCCCTCAAATCATATCTATTGTCTTATGGTGGTCACTGTCTAGAACACTTCTGACCATAGAGGCACCCTGCCATGGCAGACAATGAACTATAAACACCCTTAAAACCTATATATGATACTTTGTAGAGGAAAACACTATTGAGATACAAGTGTATTATTGTCAAGATCATAGAACAGCACCAATGACGGGTAGGCAAAAAACGCCCCCTGATTCAACCAGTTGTAGCATCTGACATGTAAAGCTTATTCAGTTCTAAGGATCATCACCTTCAATAAAAATAAACTTTAACAGTATTGTTAGAACAGTTCAAACAGATGCAAATAACTGGGGGGGGGGGGGGGGGGGCAAAATACCTTCCCCATGATTTTGTAAATCATGATTTACCAATGCTTTTAATCTTAGATTTGATTCCAATGGACCCAATAATTATGAGCACGTAGAAAGCCCACTTCCTCTTTACTTCTAAATAAATTCATTACGATACTAAATTCCATTTTCACAGTAAGACCTAACTCATTGAGATTCATATTAACAATCCAACAGCTTTATCTCCCTCCTCGCCAAAATTCCTCCCCTATCTCTCAATAAACCATACAGACAATTCCCATGATTTGATCTGAACTAGCAAAGCAAATGTATTCATTAGCCACCTTTTCAAAATGATCACTAGCTATATAAACTGCTATTAAACTAGGTATATTTAGTTTAAATAAACACATACCAGTGGTAACTGTTTGAAAATTTAAGTTTAACAGCTGCACTTTGCAAGCATTCAGACAAGACCCACAGTTTCAACTCAGATTTATCCAATATATATTCAGGCTATGGACCGGTCACAATCTCATCAACCTGAAAGACTGCTACGGCCAGAAGCAATTGCCCTTCAAGCATTTTCCCATAGTTAAATCTCTCCACTTGAGTTGCAAAAAAATAGATGCAAAATATTTAGTAGTTGGTGAACATGGGGTCTACGACATATAAATCTGATACATTAATGAAACAATTTCATTACTGCAGCAGCCAGTCTTACAGAAGTAAGATTTATAGGTTTAGACTTTACACACCTTAGTTGGGAAGGTAGAATCAATTTAGTAGGCTCTATTGTATCATAAGTATTTATTTTATTAATTTATGAAAGATGAAAGTAAACTCAGGCAAGATTCAAACAATATTGAATACTGTAAAGCATTTTAACCAGTGCTCCAAACTCACTGTCCCGCCACATGTTATTAGTTTTCTTTACTAAAGACTATATATTTGTAACGAAAGAATATAAGTAACTGGATCTACCTGACAAACTTGAACTTAGAATTTAGGACAAAGTTGGCTATTCTGCTACACTAGCATTTCTACTAGTTAACTGCATTAAAAAAAAAAGAAAAGAATTAATAATAATAATAATAATAATGCAATACCAGGCACTGGCTCCCATGGCTTCTGATCTTAGCCGATTGGAAGTGTTATCATGTAGATGTTTTGTCTTGGTGTAAAAGACAGACTACAGTACATCATATTCTGCTCAACACCACAGATTTACTTGTCAGTTGTTTGACCATAACTAGTTGAGGATGTCCCTTGGTGGTTGATGTGTGTATCTTTGATCATAAGCAGAAGTAGTGGGGGAGCATCATGGCCATGTGTTGAGAGGAATTCTTTGAGGTTTGGATAATTCACCTCTAGAAACATGGGGGTTTTCATTCAACATCTTTAAGCAATCCTTCCTTATTCAGGGACTTTTTGAGCAGGATGGGCTAATCGACTTGGAGAAAATTCTAACTGGGCCCCACTGTGAAGTCACGCACTATTTTGATATGGATCACCATGTTGCACACATGGTTGTGATGCATGTGCCGGATTGATGTACCCTTACCGGACAGGTAGTCATAATGGGTATACTGGGCTTCATATATCTGTGCCCCAGTGTCACTGATGGCAAGCACTACTCTCTCACTCAATAATAATAAGTATCAGTCAAACACTGGGGTCAATATAACTGATTAGCACTTCCAAATTTCAGGCCCTGTGCATATAATAGAAAGAAAAATAATAAAGGTGTCAGATTTTGGCACAAAGCCAGCAATTTTGGGGAAAGAGGCTATTTAATTAGATTGACCCCAGTGCTGAATTGGTACTTATTTTATCAACCCCGAAGGATGAAAGGCAAAGTCAACCTCAACAGAATTTAAACTAAGAACGTAAAGATGGATGAAATGCCACAAACACTCATAACTCAGTGACAAGAGTCTGGCTGCACTTATAAACATATGCAACCTGACTTAACATATAGCAACATCTCAATATACATTTCCAGATGGCTCACTGTTTCTCTTCATAATAGTAGCTACTAGCTGATAGACCGTTACAGATGACAGCTATAAACTTACCTCACTATGCTCTAATGCCTGGCAACTGTTACTTTTGACAGCTAAAACGCACTACTCCTCCTCCTCACTCGACAACCATAAGTAATTGAACTTTGCTTCCAGATATCCAGTAAGTTAGTGTGTGTGTGTGTGTGTGTGTGTGTGTGTGTGTATGTGTGTTAGATCACTTTATTCAACTACTTGTAAGCATTCCAGTGTTTTTTTTTCTCTCTCTCTCAGACACTATAGGTTTTAAAGACACACAAAAAACATTCTAAACAATAGGATGGTTATGGTTGAATGCTTTTGAACAGGGTTCACCAAACGTTAAACAACAACAAAAACAACAATGAGTGAGTGAACACCACAAATATCAGAACAAGTTCCTCAAAATTGCAAGTTAAGGTTCACACTTCAGAAATAATACTTTTTACTATTCAGACAAAAAGTAATATGCATCTCTGTGACACAAACCCAGAAATGTTTAAAAAAAACTCACAGCAGATAACATTTTAAATACTAGCTTGCTTCAAAGAATCACAACATTGGCTTAGCCAATATATGAATTGAAGAACTGCAGCCCAACATCTTAATCAAGTACATTGTTCTTCAAATACGAGGCTATGAAAATGCTGAGTGGGTGTAATAATCCCAGGCAATCAAACTTTGTATTTATTGAACTATTTCTTGCAAGCATTTTGTTGATTTTGGCCAACATTAATCATTCTATATCCTCTCATTTCAGACAGATACAAAAGGAAAATGAAGATCTTTGTGTGTGAGAGGGCAGGCAGCAGATGTGGGAAATTTGTCATATCCACATAAAAGATCCCAGATCTAGAACTTTATCAGAACATACTGTGGTCTTGATAAATTCAGTAGAAATCAAACTATAACAAATCCACTATTCAACTGAACTTCCATGATTTTCCTTCACCTTCAATTTCTTCCTTTACTCATTCATCTGGTTTTCATTAATCTGTTATTTTAATTCTAAGAATTTCATTCCAAAAAACGCATTCTTTTTCTGTCCTTTAGAGAATTCTCCCCACAAATTGTGAATTGCAATCATAATACTTTTTCAAGAAATAAAGCATCCTGTTTTCTCCATAGCAATATTAAAATAAGCCATATATATGTGTGTGTATGGGTGTGTGTGTGCATATATATATATATATATATATATATATATATATATATATATATATATATATACACACACACACACACACACTACATACAGACATGTACACAAAGTGTGCATGCTCTTACCATGAAGTGTATATTATTCTATGGCATGAGCACATAACCGCATTTATGAATACATTCTGTCCATCTTTGCTTTCATACCTCAATGCATGGAAGGCTCTCTGCTGGTACTGCTATAGTGCTGAAGAACAGGCTACATCATATGTTGTGTTTGGAAACTTTTGCATCCTGGAGCAGAACCCACTTGTATTGAGGTTGTTGTCAGAGACAGTGTGAAATTAGGAACAACCAAAGTGAATGTGGAGCAGAGATATCTGCATGGTGCTGCAAAACACATCTCAGTTGCAACTACTTGAAGAAGATGCGTTTTATATATGCCATCCATACATATATGTATCCCAAACACTATTGCAAGATCATGGGTTCGATTCTTCAATTCCCAGACTGGGTGGTGTGTTGCGTAATGAGCAAAACATTTCATCTTACGTTGCTCTGCAATCACTGACATCTGGTGTGTGTCACACAGTACAGTTGTAAAGGTAATGTTGATTTCCTGGACGGAGAAAGCTAATGTGCAGCACAAACATTTGATCACTAAACTAATCATCTGTGCAGTTGTTCAGCCAAGAAATTGCAGAATAATCTTCCTCAGACTCAAAAGACTACCCTTATTCCAAACACACATACATACACACTCAAATGTGTGTGTGTATCCTGAAAATGGAATGGACAAGCTAGACAAAGGGGAAGGGGGTGATAACTCCAAATAAGGACTGATTTGAAGCTTGGTGCCCTGTCCAACCAATGCCAGTGTGGGAAAGTAGACATAAAATATATATATGTAATATTTATGCAAAAACTGGGGGGTTGAGTAATGATATTTTGAAAATATTTTCAGTTTTCCTTTCAAACGCTGAATTTAAGGACAACTCATCTCAGCAACGACATTATTAAGTCATCGGTTTTGAATTTCCGTTGGACCATATTCTTGGAGTATGAGAAAGACATTAAAAAATAAAAGGTGTCAACTGCCAAAGCCTGAGATAATGTTATGAAGAACAAGTTTAAATGAGATAACTCATCCAGGAATAGAAACCATATTAGAAATGGTTTTTCCAGAATCTTAATATGGAGTATTGGCACCTTATAGGAGGTACACAAACAAAGATACAAAACCAAATTTATATAACAACAATGTAATATGGCTGTAACTGATCAAGGCAGTAGTCAATTTTGTTTTTGAGCAAAAATCTGGAATATCCAGCAGTTTGTTCAATCTTTCCTTTCTAAACTTGCATTTGGTACAAAGTATGTCAAAGCTGGCTGCATCCAAAGTAATTTACATTAAATATGATGCATGCTAGAATTATCACAGGTGCCCAGACACACCAACCTAGCTATGATAGTTTTTACTTTGTCTTTGCATTAGTCACTTACCTAACATACAAAACACAATAGTAGACTAAAAGAAAATGCAACAGTTTAGCAATCAAGGGTCATTAGCTTAGTTTTAATTTCTATCAAAGGAAGACAAGGAGCTGACACTAGGAGTTGCACACAAGTTAAACACAAACAAAACTGGTAAAAAGGTGCAATTAATTGAAAACTAAACACAGGAAACACTTTGGAACCGAGAGTAAACACTGAAAATACACAGTAGTGAATAGAGCAGTTTGAAGAATATGGTTTAAGTATTAAGTTGCTTGCAGGGAAGAAAGTTAGGCAAACAGTTTAGCATATAGCAAAGTAAAAGAATATATATGTAAAAAAAAAAAAAATAAAAAAAAAAGAGGAAAAAAACTATTGTCACATAGTTCTATGCTGGCTGCGGTGTGCTGAGGAACAGGGCCAAAATGAACGTTACTTACGAGGACAAGCAACTAGCCTAGTACATAGTCCCAATACTAGGTGACGTGACTTTTGTGAAAATGAAACCAGCAGGAGAGGTTATATTGCGTGGTCAGGGATTGACCATTGGTCAGTCGAATAATATCACGTAAAAGGTGCCATGTGTTGCACCTACACATGTTGGTATGAGAGGAGAGGGCTAGGGTTGATGGCCTTCGGACTCCTCAATCGAGGGCTGGTTCGAAAGAATTGGTCTAGGTTAATGAGTACGGTTGTTGTAGTAGTAGTAGTGGTAGTAGTAGTAAACTGGTGACAGATGTAGAATTGGATTGGTCAGATGTAGATGTGGAGTCTAGTCTTCGGAGAGCCGTTACAATTGGTCTAGGATAACATATACAGACGACTGACAACTGTAGCATTTGGTGTCTTTGGTAGTCTCCGCAGAGAGCAGGGGTCAGTCACTCAGCAACACTGAGTTTGTAACTCGGTGGAAAGTGAGACGCAGTAGGTCGTCCAGGAATGGAGTTGTACTGTTTGGAGACAACGGAATGCCAGATCGAAGACGCAGATCATGCGGCTGACTATGATTGGTGTGTAGCAGAAGTATCTGGTGGTAGATAGTGTGCGGAGGAGACGTGTGACGCAGTAGGAGGAGCGCCGTAGCACAGTGAGGACGCACGACTGTATGACTGATCCCTAGACAAACATGGGCATACAAGCATATCAAGTAAATGGCAAAGCAAAACCTAAATCCATGGATGTCATAAAGGTGGTCACAACCACCAGCTAACGACAGAAATACTATATTTTACACTGGCTGCAGGGATCATAGCAGAAATTAGTTTTAGTCAAAATGGAGAGCTTCTAAATAGTCTCAATAAAATATTCTACAATTGGGGGTGAAAAATATTTCTTTGGTTATAAACATCTTTGAAAAGTACTTCCCTGTTCAGTTACCTATAAACTTGATTAGATGGCAGGAGTAAATGTTTTGATATCTGTTTTAATTAAACATTATAATTACAGACAACCTTACTGAATATCAGCATGATGATTGCACACATCAGCATTTGGAGAGAAAGGCTGTTTTTTTTTTTGTTTTTTTTTTTTGAGTATGTGACAAACTGCCTCTATTGATGTATAAGTTTGGAATAAGCCAAAGAAATAATACTCAGTGTCTTAGGGTATAACTAATAACGATTTCTAACATAAGCATATTGCTTAGGGAAAAAGAAAAGAATGTGTGATGTTCATGCTTTTCTCAACTGATGAATTAATTCAAAAGCAATTATTTTAAAATCAGTATCATACTAGTGAATGTACTGGTGGAAAATTGGTTCCAATACTATGGTCTTTTGCTTAGGCAGAATATAGATAGTTGCAAAGGCAAAGTTTTGTTCGTTAGAGGATTCAATATGATTTGCCGGTTTACACCAGCCAACAACAAACCAATGAAAAAGCATTTATCTTTGCTTGGCTGCTTAGATATAGCAGCCAAACTTCCCTTAAATCACACTTCGCTGTCTTAGAAAAATAAAAGGACACAGAAGATAATGTACTCCTAGGTAGAATGGTCACAACTAGAATACCTTTCATTACAGATCTATTTAATCAGAATGGACATGAAGCTAAACAGCACTCAAAGAATAACAGTTTAAGTGTTTCTCATGTCTAGATTCCTGCTTCTCATGTAAATGTTACCACCCCACCTGAGCTTTACAACTCTTCCTTTCCAGGTTGGCTGCAGCACATTCAACTACCACCAATATACAGCTAACGAACTTATTCAAGCTAAATTCTTATCTCAATCATAACAACCCAGACACTAGTTTATAACCAAAAAAAGAAAAGAAAAAAAAAAGAAAAGAAAGAAAACTTCAGTACAAAGGGTTAGAAGGGTGGGGAGATTCCATGCAACCAGTGTAACAAAATCTAGAAATAATATAGTTGGAATTCACTGTACTTAATGCTTCACTTTGGATAAAAAAGAAACAAATTACAAACAAAAAAATTACAAGTATTCATTTACAACCAAATAAAAAAAAAATTGTATATTTTTTGAGTATATTATTTCTCATATCAGAACAGTACCTGCAATAAAAAGTGTATAGATTACTAATCAAAGAATATGGATAGATAATAGACTGGTGATAAAGTAATTTGAAACAACATATGGGACCAGAAGCCCTGGGGAGTTGAGTTTAGAATCTAGAGTTCAAAGTTTCCCAGTGAAATTGACTTTTGTAGAACATTGCACTAATTGAGACATCTATAGGAGATTAAGAATTATATAGTCAAATGTGATGATGAACAATCTAATATCATAGAAAGAAATTATTTTATGACAATGCCAACATGGAATTTAAAGTTCTTCCCGCTGAATTTAATGAATTAAATGGTTATAATATTTATGATAAAATTAGCATTAAAATTCCTTTAAATTTTTCTGAAAACTAAGAGATATTTCAGATATTTTAAACCCAGTAGTTTAGCTAAATTAACAACAGAATACACCCCCACCCCTCAAAAAAAAAAAAAAATCTAGATTTAAGTTAAATTATTTTCTGAATGGAATGATTGTTATTCTCTAAGAAAATATAAGATGTAAATAATTGTGACAGAAATACTTAATGGTGTTAATAGACTAAAATTACTTTGTCTAAAATATTGTCCTGAAATTGATTTCTAACACAGTTCTCAATAATAAAGAAAAGCATTTTAGTTACTAGACAACTAGAACTCACTGGAAGTCGCTTAGGTCAGTAATTAGATAGTTTCATGGGTTTGTTAACCTATAAATCACACACATCTGTGGAACTGAAGTCCAAAGAATAAAAGTCATGCTGGTTTGAAAGTTGAGAAATTTGTCAAAGTAGAATACACAAACCAACAACACAACATTGACAGAAATGCAGGAGAATATTCCATACATAAATGAACTGAACTTAAAAGAAAAATACTGTAACCTTTTTAATCTAAATATGTGTCAGACAAGATATTCTAAATTTTGGTAACATTTAGATGCAAAAGTTTAAACTAATTATTGTTCAGTTAAAACAAAACTTTGATGTGCCAATAAAACTATATTCACAGCAGACATAACTGTAGTCTGCAAGCCTAGGAAAACATGAATGTTTCCAACATAAAGAACTCTGGTCAAAAACAGAATCTGATATGCCCATGTTTCTTGCCCTCTCTCATTGGCACATGGCAATCCACACACACACACACACACACATCTGTTTTGGTTATGGAGAAGTAAAATGCTATTTTTCCATGGTCTAGAAACGCAGGCTACTAAAAGTTAATTTGAAATGTAAACCTGATAAAGTCTTTAAAAACATTTTTGGAATTCTGTTGCTAATTTCAGTTGGTAATTTAGCTGTAAAGTCAATAGTAACTATCAAAAAATCATTTAAGCCAATTATACTATTCAATAATGGAGAAAATGCCAAGAAGGAATGGAAGCAGTTTTAAGAATGTTACTATAATTTCACTACCCAATGTAAGGAGATGGTCTCTCCTCACTGCCCCAGGTAGCAGTGAACAGCTACAAGTACATAACTGAATACTTTTATTAGGCTACATTGGTGCACTCCAAACAACTTACAGTGGTGTGAAAAAATGTCTTGACAATTTACCTTATTGTAACACTTAATGTCAAATTGTTAAATGCATATTCAGTGAAACAAGACATTCTACTTTCAAAGCTATGAGAAATGACACCAGCACCTTCAATATAATAAATTTCAATACAACTAGAAAAAAGGTTACTTAAAAACAATACACTACAAGTAATCTCACCATTCAAAACCACTTAGAATATGTATGAAAGTATCAGCCTTTCACATTTCATATATATATGTCCCTCCTCTCAACATAATTTGAAACAGTTTTGGAACAAAATAACAAAATATCTTAATTCTTATGGTCTAGTAGCATACCCCAGCTAAGGATAGTTTACAGTCAGAAAAATGTATTTTGTAAAAAGTGTGTTCCTGCTAATCGAACCACCTAGCAAGCATATATACAACCTTTACTCAAGAATCTAGACAATATCTCTTGGGAGAAAGTCTATGGTGAGAGAGAGCGATTTTTAGGTTGACCTTAGCATCAGAATTTTTACTAAATTAACACAGAGCTATTGTAGAAGCCTCACTGGAAATTTTATAGAAAAGTGTGAAAGTTAAAGAGAGTGGAACTATCTCAATAAATATAATTGAAAACAAAAAAGTTGAGATAGATTTAATCTGCTATCATCAACAGTGTAAATAATGAGAAATATGTAACATCATACAGTAGAGTAACTACCTTATATAACTCTTGATTTATCAATTTATTCAAAGTATTTTAGAACAAATTAAAATATCATAGTACAACATCTGTAAATATTAATATTTACATGGAACCGCAGCTAAACATTAGTGAACAAAGATTTTGTGGATTTACAGCTGAGGAGTAAATGGTAATAAAATTTTACAGACTTGAAGTTAATGGTAGAGTAAGTGAACTATATGGTTGGGATAAACTTACTAAATCAAGAGGTATCATAGAGCTTTATTCACCTGAGAGAATCTAAGAATATCATAACCAGTTATTTCTCGCGACAGACTGCTCTACACACATATCAGATGATCAATTAGTGAGCAGTCACTCACAAACACTCAGTTACTTCCAAGTAAAAAAAATATGTTCAAGCAGAGCTGACAGGAGATAATTAGCAGCATCAGCCATCCATCCTAAAAATATCATATTCATTGAAGCCATATCAGATATGAAAAAATGCTGACATGATTAGAGGTAATCATAAATAACAGCGAAAAAGATTTAAGTTGACCTTTCCTTAGCATTCCTAATCAGCATTAACCCTTATATTCAGATTACTGTCAAATATAATGCTTATTTATTCACATATTGTTTTGAATTAATCCTGCATTGTCTCAGTTTTGAGACTGCTATGATGTGAATGTTTATTTTTAGAATGACATTGTCAGGTAGGTGTGAGAGGCCATATCTGGTTAGTTTGAATATAAAACAGAATATTTTGGCTGGATATAGTAAGTCTAAATGCTAAAGGCTTAAAGCCCTTTCAAAGCACACATTATTAAGCTTGTTTACATGACTGTCTTAAAGCATTTATGCAGTCCAACCCATGCTAGCACAGACAACAGATGTTAAATGATGATGCATGGCCTGTGTGCATCTACTTATTTAATGTTTCTTAAATAGCAGTTTTTAACATGATTCTGAGTATTAAGCAGGTCGAGAAGACAAAAGGAAATGATGATTCCTTCTAAACATCTGATAAAAGAAACTAATAAGTGATAAATATTACACCAAAGAAGTGATTCACTGATTGAAAACAAACTAAAGTCTGTTTGTTACTTTGAACATCATTTCATTTACGGCTAGCACAGATTTCATAATAATCACACAAACAAGCCAATAGTATCTTGTCATATGAAGTGTGAATTCGTCACAGTTCTTAAAGATAAAGTGTCACTACTGATAAGGTAGCATTAAGTTACATAAGTTTTTTTGTTTTTTTTAAAAACCAAACATGAGATAATGTACCAGGCTAGTCATGCTCTTAGTTGGTACTTTTAGTTAGTAATTATCCTTTCTGGAACCACAATGATCCATTTAGAGAAGGAGTTCACTAATATATACATTTGCTATTTTGGAGTTAGAAAGATGAAAGGATTTTTTCAAGAAATTTATAAATACTTTTCTGCCTACTCCTTCATCATTTAACATCCGTTGTCCATGCTGGCCTGGGTTGGATGGTTTGACCAGGGCTGGCCAGCTGGAAGGCTGCACGAGGTTCCAGTCTGTTTTGGCATGGTTTCTACAGCTGGATGCCTTTCCCAATGCCAGCCACTCAGAGTGTAATGGGTGCTTTTACGTGCCATTTGCGTGATGCCGGTATCTGCAGACTTGGCTTGATGGGTCTTCTCAAGCACAGCATAATGCCAAATGGACTTGGTCATTGCCTCCGCAAGGCCCAACACTCAAAGCCCAGCATAATGCCACATGGTTTGAACAATTTATATACACAAATTTTAAACTGCTTTATTTTGTATCTCGTAAAAATAGCTCCAATTCCTGCCATTCTCTACTTGCAATTGTAGTGACAACAGCATAAAGTAGAGTTGAATCTACAAATTAGATTCATGGAAACTATGCAAAATAGGTAGATGCATGGAAGTCCTATATACTGCTCTCCAAGTTATTCCCCAAATCACAAAAAGATTCATCAATTACAGGAAGTACTTCAATCTAAAACATTATATCGAATAAAGGAATGCCAACCTTTAAAATTGTAAAGGAACAAATATTAGACATACCTAAAGGGAGTTTATTACACACTCACTTTTATGTAACTGAAATGAATGCTCAACAAAATGAAACCAGAGATATAGTCAACTTCTAGAATGTACATGGGAATCTCCAAGCTCAAACTGGCTTACAGTCACATGAATGCAAATGATTTATTGATTAACCAAACATTCAGTTACATTAACCAACTACAAAGTAAATCATTTAATTTGCATGAAGGGGGAGGAGTGGGGGTAGACAAAGTGTAATGGTGAGAATTTGCATGGTGAATGTTATAACTTCTCTACAAGTCTTTTTTTTTCTTCTTTTCTAAAATAAGAGTAAGTCTAATTAACTAAATTACTAAACTTTTCTAAACAAGTGAACTGTTAGCATAAAAAAAAGTATATTTTGTAGTCTCACATTGGTTCATATTTGACTATTTAATCCCAAATCATAATAGCTAGCAACTGGAATAGAAACTAATTACAACCCAATTGTTTGGTCAACTAAACATTTTCATCAAATATTCTTAATTGGAATTGAGACAAATTTTTAGTGATAAATTCAAGTAATCATACATAAAATTGTATTTGACACACACACATCTGAATCATATGCACACAACCTCACATATTCATGTAAATATTAAGGAAAGAATATATGCATGTACCTTTTTTATATTAATAAAAAAAAAAATATATAGGTGAAAAAATAGAATGTTGAAGAAATTTACAGCTATGGATATACATACCGACGCCAATGGCCTCCAGAATGACCCATGCCTCTCCGTCTAGAATTTCCTCTCGGCTTCCTTGTTTGGTATGGACGAGCATGTTCTACACGAACTCTTCGACCACTAACACATCTTCAAAAAAGAGAGAGATTAAGCAAAGTCTAAGTAAATTATGAGTTAACAAGAAATTGTAGCATCAAATAATTGAGAGAGAGAGAGAGAGAGAGAGAGAGAAAGAGAGAGAGAAAGAAAGAGAGAGAGAGAGAGAGAGAGAGAGAGAGAGAGAAAGAGAGAGTGTGTGTGTGTGTGTGTGTGTGCATTCTGTTGATAGTTCAGATCACTAAACCTATAGCCACTGTTCCTCAACAATTATGTGTATTTCCTCCAAGTTCTTTATATAAACGCTAGGTATCCATAGATAAAATCATACTCGTTTACCTAGAGTTATAAAACCAGTAAATGATAGCACTGAGTTGAAAGAGTAAGCAAGTTCACTTTATTGGTATTTGTTTAAGACAGGAATATGATATAGTGATTCTCAGTGAATCCTTTTCTCCCTCACTCCTTAATTTCACATCTGTTTCTACTATATTTGCAAACGTTTCATTGAATATGTATATACATAATTGCTTCTGTGAAATTTGTCACCTTATATGGCATTTTATTAATTTTCTTTAAACTTGACAAATGATTTACTTCAGCAATTTTTTCTTCATGCAACTGACTAAAACAACATCCAAGTATTAATTCATTTGAAATGATTTTCCTCCACACAGGTAAATGGAGATTCAAATTTATTTGTTACCCCAGCATTTATCCACTTCCAATTCTTAATTGTTTGCTTTCTCTCAACGACATTCCCGGTTGATTCCACTCAGAATGTATTAACTTGAAAAAGGTTTACAATTTTGTAAGCCTGAAAGATAATTTCTTAATTTAGGTGATGACCTGCTGTTAATATATTCTAAGATTTCATGTTTACCATTATTGGCTCAGCGATACAGATGGTGAGATAATAAAAAAGGTAGAGTACTAAAAGCATCCATGCTGGTGTCGCATAGAAAAGTGCTTGTGCCAGTGTCATGCAGAAAAGCAACTGAGCTGGTGCCACATAGAATGCACCCATGCTGGTGCCATGTAAAAGCATCCAATGTTAGGAAGGACATCCAGCTGTAGAAACCATGCCAAAACAGACAACTGAAGCCTGGGAAACTCTCTGGCTAGTCAGCTTGTCAGACCGTTCAACCCAAGCCACATGGAAAACAGACGTTAAATGATGATGTGTTACCAAGCAAAGTCAAAGCAAGAAGACTGTAACCCCCCCCCCCCCCCCGCGCTTATGCACAGAGTCATCCAACCCGTACCAGCTTGGTTCAAGAATGTTAAATGGTGATGTTTGTGTGTGTGTGTGTGTATGTATGACCATGATCATGGCGATAAAACAATGGGCTTCTTTCAGTTTCTATCAACCAAATCTATTTATAAGATTTTGTTGGCCAGCAGCGATAGTCAAAAACTCCTGCCCAAGGGTCTATGCAGTGGAACTGAACCTGAAACCATGCTGTTGAGAAACAAACTTCTTAACCCACAGCCACATGCATGTATGTATGTATGTATGTACACACATACACAGAGTCAGACAGACATACAATGGATTATTCAAGGGAATCTTAGGTCTAGCTTCTCTAATATTGCAATCTACTTCTTAGCTTTTCTTCATACATTTCCTACAAAAAACACGATCCTGGATGACGAGTAACTTCTCAAATGTTATTAGCATTATTGAAGTGTGGTTTCAACCATTTTAAACTGCATTGGAAATGGGTATTTAGCAACATCTGTAAAGATTTTTATTATTGCAAGAATGCTTTTTAGGTTTTCTTACAAATGTATTTTGTTTAGTAACTTCTTATGACAAACATAGGAAGCCATCTGTGTAGTTTCCCTCATTTCTGTCTCCAATAATTTACAAAGAAACATCCTTATTATATTTTACTGTTGAACATTAAAATACATTAGTTATTGCAACCATCCATTTTTAGTTCTTTCTTAGCCTGGTTACAAGCCATATCAAGAATATTAGCTAGCCTTTAGTTTCTCATATTATCTCATTAACTTTGTTCAAGCTATGGTCTCAACTCAAGTCAGCTAATAAAGCAAGAGATTATGCTACTCTGTATGCCTTTCTTTTACAAGCTACTTCAAGACAAGATTAAAGCACTCAATGATGCAGGTTATTTTGTGTCGCTCAAAACATAGAGCTGATTCAGTAACTCTATGCTCAAATCAATCCTATCTTGAGATGAAAAACCATTACCTAAAGCAAGACTTCAACCATAAAATTCCAGCGAGATCACTACACAATAAGATTAACTTTCATTATTTCACCCTTCGTTAATAGCTCAACACTTTCTGAGAATAATACAATAAAACAGCCTGAAATTCAGACAAAACCATTTTCACAATTTGAATATTATTTGAGTAGTTTATACAATAAATTTCTGAATTTGCAACTAAAAGGCATGATAGAAACATAAGACTCCTTACCTGCCATCAAGGTCTCTTACAGCGCGTTCAGCATCTTCAGGGTATTTGAAAACCAAAAATGCAAATCCTGGTGGGTTTCTAAATACAATAAAAATTGATAGTAAAAAAAAATAGAATGAAAAATTAAAACTGATGTATAATAAAAATAAAACAAAAACCATCAAAAGAAGAATGTTGTAATATTAAACACTAGCAATATCAAAGAATCCTGAATCAAATGCAGAGCTGCTGTCAGTGTGTGTTATTTAGGCCAGGAAGAAGCAATGTCCATGATTTTTGAAATGTCCCTCCCAAACTGAGGGAGGTCTGTAGAGAAAGTATGGGCATAGAAGGAGGGGAGATCAAGATGGCTTTAGGCCAGGAAAGATGGAACAAAGTGTTTAGCATGAGATTTAGGAATAACACACAACAGAGGAGAAAAAGAAAAGCAAATGAGTTGGATGAGTTTAGTCTTGCCAATTCCAAAGAGCAGACACAGTTTTAACAGAAAGGATAAAATGAACAAACAGGGCATCAGTGTGGTTTTTAGTGCATTAGTGAATGAACCTTGATGGCTTTCTTTTAGATGTGGTCCTAAATTTGTGTGTGTGCAGCAGCAGCTTGATGATTCCAGGTGTAATTTCAATGCTAATGTTAATATTACCTCTTCAAAAAATACAGCAAGTAGCAGCACTTCCAAGATAGTTAAAACAATAGATAGCAAAATAAGTAATGGAATGAGACAATGTTTAGAAAAGACATTAGGTCTTTTACCACTTTCAAATTATTTTTGCCACAGACAAATGTTTGAGTAAAGAGAACAGCTCTGGAGTTAAAAGGACAGCAACATTTCATATCAATTAATTACACTTCTGTTATTGCTTAGTCTTCATTAAATGTGGTGATAATGGCAGATGACATGATTGCAGACAAGCTAACATTTGATGACGACCCACAGAATTAATCAGGTCCAACATGTCAGGCTCAGTTGAAACTTACCGGTCAGTTAGCTTTCTAGTTACGAATTGTATTTCTGATGTTGGTGCTTAGTATTGTTGCTATTGCTGGTATTAGTAATGTTGCTGTGGTGGTGGTAATGGTGGTAGTAGTAGTAGTAGAGGTGGTGGTAATAGTGGTGGTGGTAGTAGTAGTTGGTATTGCTGAATGAAGAAACAAGATGTATCTTAGTATGTTATCTATACCTCTCTGTACTGGTTCATTAAGACAAGTTACTTAAGAAAACACATCTACCACATGAATTTTCAACCAGTTTCTTTTTCAGAGCTAGCAACCATACTTGGCCTACATTGCTGATGACTACTCTGTATAGAAACAACAGTAAGTAGTAGCGAGTGCTTTTAAAAAAGGAATATTAGATATATCTGTGGTAAACCTAACAGTTTGCAATGATCTCGTCCATATAGAGAACCTCTGCACATGCACAAGTGCAAGAACTGATTTATATAAGCCAAGTTGAATTTACTAAATGGCTGAAATACATAAGTATATAAAAAATATTCAATAGAAACTATACACGAAACTTAAAGCTGGAAGAATACTTCTTAAACCAATCGTAACAAAGAAGCTATTAAAACCAGTTGTATCTAAATAGTATTATATAAACAATAATATTATATATAAATCTACTCTAATCCAAAATCACACAATAATAATCTGGAAATCAAACTAGGTTTTAAGAATAGCAGGGAAAGTAATGTTTTCAGAACGAAATAGTTGTACAACAGCAAGGTAAAAAATTGATTTTTTTTTTTCAATCAGCAAGCATTGAATTATAAAATACACAATAGAGTAAAAATGTTTTTTTAAATATCTGGTAAAAAAAAAATTTCTTTTTCTCAGTCAAAAACCAACGATTATATCCTCAGAGAAATATGGTTTTCAGGAAAATTAATACAACCCCCCCCCCCCCAAAAAAAAACAGATGAGATGATGAAAACAGATCTAAAAATAAAGCCTATGAAAATAAATTTATTTCTCTAAATAAGTGCAGTAAATGATGTGGGTAAATGAGAAAAAGGATTAAGTTCAAATAGGTAAGAAAAATTGTGTATGTGTATAAGGCAACAAGATGGTTCTCTGTTCAATCCCACAATGTGGTACTTAGGGCAAGGTCTTCTGCTATAGTCACAGGCTGAGCAAAGCCTTGTGAATGGATTTGGTAAAACAAAACTGGAAAAAAGCCTATTGCATGTGTGTATGTTTAGACTTGTGCTTCTCCAAAAATTCACTTAGTTGCAGACAGTGGACATTGCTGTCATTTCCCTTTCCAATAGGTCATTTGTTGGCTTTGCGACTTTAAGAACATGTGAAGTAACATGTATGGAGAGGCTGGTGCAACTTCACTCACAAGATATTGGTCAATGAAGTGTTATAGTAAAAGATAGCAGCTGACAGCATCAACAGCAACACCGGACCTTAGCTACTAGGTCCTGAAGTGAACACCCTAACCTCACAGCTGTACCTCTCTCTCACACACACACACACACACACACACACACACGGTGGGTTCCTTAAAGTTCCAGTCTAACAAATTTCACTCACGGCAACAGTAAATAACATCAGCCTAAAGCATCCACAGCAAGAATGAATCTTAAACCACGTCGTTATGAACTGAATTTCTTTATAACAGCACATTCTGCTTTCTTAAAATGAAAGTAATTATTTCTTCACAATCTTTTAGCAAGTATTAATAATACTGTTTTGCATAAAAACTTTTGTAGTTTGGATTGCTAAACATCACAGAACCAAACATTCCCATTGTCAATAGATTACACTCCATCCAGACTGACAGAATCATTAGTACAATTCACTAAAGGATAAAGCACGCACAGGAAGCAATACCATCTCTTACCTGCTAGCAGTTAATGATCTTTTGTCCAATTCAGCATTGGCACTACAGAACAGAATAAGCTGCCATTTCATGATATACTTTCGTCAGTATCATTTGGTCTCAGACAGGTCTACGACCAAGCCTATGGCAGTGGAGACCTCTGGCACCCCCCACCCGGACCATATCCCTGCTAAATGATATCAGATGGCTTTCCGCAAGTGCGGGCCCCACAGGTCAGAGTGACTGTTCCACTCCCTCACCACTCTCTGAAGCAATGCCTTTTCCATTTTGTCAGCTGGGACCAAGAGGTGGTCTGATTTACAGGAAATCTGCGAGAATGTAAGAATTTTGTAGCTTACTACATGAGATTGGTCAGTATAAAGCAATTAGAATATTATTTATTGTAATAGATTAGTAAACTTATGGTTCTGCAAAAACATTTTATCCTCCTCGATATTTATCTGCCAGCCCACCACCTTTGATATTATTCTCAATAATAAGAATAATATGAATAATGAACACATCAGTAAATAAGGTGTGTTATGTCCTGACAGCATTTATTATCCCAGGATTAAGATTAATGAGAGAGGCAATGACCTCTCAGTCAATAATGTACTGAACAAACTGTGGAGACAGAGATCATCATCATCATCATCATCATCGTTTAACGTCTGCTTTCCATGCTAGCATGGGTTGGACGATTTGACTGAGGACTGGTGCAACCGGATGGCTACACCAGACTCCAATCTAATTTGGCAGAGTTTCTACAGCTGGATGCCCTTCCTAACGCCAACCACTCAGAGAGTGTAGTGGGTGCTTTTACGTGTCACCCGCACGAAAACGGCCACGCTCGAAATGGTGTCTTTTATGTGCCACCCGTACAAGAGCCAGTCCAGGGGCATATATATATATATATATATATATATATATATATATACGACAGGCCTCCCCCAGCCTCCGTCCACCAAGTCTACCCAGAAGCAAGCTTCTTACCAAAGAGCCAAGCCTGTGAAAGACTAAGATAACAATTGTTCTTCTGGTAACACTGTATCTCATTAGTCAGTACTTGCTCAGGTTGTCCCAGGCAAACCGCTGAGCAGTGTCCTGGTCTGTTCCCATCTCTGCGAGATATTTCCTCATCCACAGTAACCATCAGACATGTGACCGGCCAACACAAGCCATCACCTCAGCTGGATACTCGGAGAAACGAATACATAACAACCAAAACTGAAAACTAAGGATGAATACAAAATACTGCAGCAGAACCGTAAATAAAACTTCACAACACTGTATTAGGCCTGCAACCAAGACATTTGTTCCAAACCACTCAGCAAAACCAATAAAATCTTAATTTGCAGATTTCAGCTTGCCCTTCAAAGAGAAGGTTTTCTTTTTCTTTCCTAATGGTCAAACCCCAAACCTCTGTCATGACATCCTTAGAATTCATCCTATCAGTCATCATTAGAATCACAGACAAGGACCGTTCCTCTTGTATCCATCTATCCAGGACAGATTTGGCATTTTGTTCTTTTTCTGGTTACTGAAACCTAACCGACAGGAAACAGCTTCAACAGGTACAAACATTTCCATACAAGACAGTAAACATTTCATGACTGGTGCTTAAGCAGAAATGAATGAATGGCCAAGCTTAACAGGAAAGACATAAAATAAGCACACCTTCCTTTGAACAAACACAAAGGGATTAATCTAGATATATCAAAAATAATCACTTAAGCATAATCCTCAGCATGTATAAACATGTCTTTTTAGAAAAGCAGCTCTGTCTATGTATGTCACACACTAACATAGCTTTATACATTACAGCTCTGCACAGATCAGAAAATGAGAGTACACCTGTAGTCAGAAATGACCATGTATAATGAATGTATGGACAGAGTACATCTTTCTCTCTCTTTCCCCCCATCACACATTCCTAAAAAGATATATAACCTACAGTAGACAAATAAACAGACCTTGTTAATACCTCCATCAATCTTTCAAGTATACAAAGCAGGAAACAACAGAGGATTATAAAAAAACCCTATTACAATACTATCATTAGTAGACATATCTCCTAGTATTGAGAACAATAACCACTGCTAGCAATCTCTAATATAGGTTAGCCAGTAGCTAAAATCTGGCTCTGGGTTGCTGTTGGTAACAGCATAACAATGACAAGCTCCATCACCCACCAATCCCACCGTATCTAGTTCAGAGGGGTGGGGTCTGTCATCATTAGTTCTTTTCAGGCTTTATTCCACCCCTTTCAAACACATGACTGTTAATATACAATAATGGGGGAAAAAAATAAAAATTAAAAAATAAATAAACTTTGCATAAAACAATTCTATTGTATTGCAACAGTGATCAACAAGCACTATCATTAGCCATCACAGTGACCAAAATGACAAAGACCACCACATATACATATGTGTGTGTGTGTGTGTGTGTCTATATATATATATATATATATACACACATATATATTTATTTATATATATGTGTATATATCATCATTATCGTTTAACATCCGCTTTCCATGCTAGCATGGGTTGGACAATTTGACTGAGGACTGGCAAACCAGATGGCTGCACCAGGCTCCAATCTGATCTGGCAGAGTTTCTACAGCTGGATGCCCTTCCTAATGCCAACCACTTCGAGAGTGTAGTGGGTGCTTTTACGTGCCACCGGCATGAAGGCCAGTCTGGCAGTACTGGCAACGACCACATTCAAAAAACCTCCTCGTCAATACAAAACTCTGGAAAAAAAACCCCAAAACTTTCAGATAGGGACTATCGGACTCTTATGCAAATAGAAAGAATCATGAAAGTACAGCTCCCAAAATTACTGCAGAGCTTAATGACCGCCTTGAGAACCCAGTTTCCACAAAAAACTGTTCGCTGGGAGCTGCACAAAGCTGGATTTCACGAGAGGGCTGCAATTAGAAAAGCACTACTTTCAAAAACAAATGTTGCAAGGCGTTTAGAGTGGAGTAAAAACCTACAGAATTGGTCCCTAGAGCAGTGGAAGAATGTTATTTTCTCAGATGAGTCATCCTTTATCTTATTTCTGACTACCGTCTGAGTATACTTGTAGAGACAGCCAAAAGAAGTATTTGACCCAGACTGCCTTCTTCCAACTGTTAAACATGGAGGTGGATCTGTGATGATCTGGGTGGCTATATCTTGGAAATCTGCCAGCCCAATGGTTTCCCTTCATGGCAGACTTAATAGTCAAGATTATTTAAGCATTTTATCTGCTCAAATTCCTCCTATGGTTGTGGAACTGTTTCCGGAGGGATGTGCAATCTTTCAGGATGATAATGCACCAAATCACAGCTAAAATTGTTACTGAATGACACAAGGAACATTCTAGTGAAGTTGAACATCTTATCTGGCCACCACAGTCCCCAGATCTCAATATTGTTGAACATTTATGGTGCATTTTAGAAAAACAAGTAAGGAGTCGATATCCTCCACCATCATCACTACAAGAACTGGAGACTGTTTTAGCTGAAGAATGGACAAAAATTCCTTTGGAAACAATTCAAACATTGTACGAGTCTATGCCTCATAGAATTCAAGCTGTAATTACTGCCAAAGGCTGTCCTACCCTATATTAAAATAAATTTGTTTGAAATTTTAAAGAGTTTTCATTATTTTGTCCAACCCTTGTATATGTGTGTATGTATATATGTGTATCATCATCATCATCATCATTATTTAACGTCTGCTTTCCATGCTGGCATGGGTCGGACGGTTTGACTGAGGACTGGCAATTCAGAAGGCTGCACCAGGTCCAATCTCATCTGGCAAGGTTTCTACAGCTGGATGCCCATCCTGACGCCAACCACTCTGAGAGTGTAGTTGGTGCTTTTTATATGCCACCAGCACCAGGGCCAGTCAAGCAGTACTGGCACCGACCACGCTCGAATGGTGCTGTTTACATGCCACTAGCACAGGAGCCAGTGTGGTGGCACTGGCAACAACCACAACAATGATTTCACTTGACTCAACAGGTCTTCTCAAGCAATTCTTTTTACATTGGCACAATATTAGCAGTAACTAGATTTTTTTTTTTTTTTTTTTTGCAAGACACAAAAGACCTCAGTCAAGCCAAAGAAACGAATGATTCCATATCTGTAATAGCAATTCAGTTGGCCCTTTAATGTGATGTGCCAAACTCAGAAACGCATATGCCCTACAATCCAAAAATGTCATTCACACATTTTCACACACATCTAAGAGGAAAATTTTCTCCTGGAACTATTTCTACAGAGAAATGGTCTTCTCATGTCCAAATGTAATTGAACATATAGCTTTAAACAAATAAATTTCATTCAACATTTGCTTCACACAACATTATTTACTATATCATTATTATTATAAAAGGTGGCACATAGAATTGTCAGAGCAGACAAAATGTTATTTAGTTACATAATTTTATATCCCGAGTTCAAATTTAACTGAAGCCGACTTTGTCTTTCATTTTTTTGTTGTAGAATAAATGGAGTATCACTAAAATAATCCCATCTGCCTGCAAATTGCTGGCTTCATTAAATTTAAAATCGTTGTTATTATTATTATTGTATTGAGTTAGCAAAAATAGCAGAAGACTAGTCAAAGTTCAAATCTACTCATGGCTGCTTTACAATTAATTCCCAGCAGAAATTTTTCCTATTAAAAATAAACTCACAATCTGACAATGCCTTAAGGCTAGTCAAACTAAGTGCATCGCTTAAATACATACCACGCTACCTTCAGCAAAAAGCTTCTGATCCATGAGAAAAGGGGAAAAAAATTTTAATCACCATTGTAACTGAGCATAAAACCCCACATATACAAAAGGGTTAAAAGTTTTATTGAAAGCACAAAACATTTCATTAGAAACAGAACATCCACTACATGAATGAATGCATGATATTCTACCCACCTTACACTTATACTTCCTATTGAAACACAGTATCCTAAATGAAAATTCAGAGGCAGAAAAGTAACAAGTAAATCCAAAAGTGTTCTAGTTACTGTAAATAACTTCCAGACAAATCAATGTTAAATTTAAAAAAAAAAAATATATAGCAGCATGATGGCAAATTTATCTTTTGCAACACACACTTTATATAGACTCACTCAAAATCTCAGTGCAGCCCTCTGTCATACACACTCACATCCATATATGTATACCCAGTCCATCCTTCATCCACCAATATGAATCTATTCCTGCCATGGCAACATTCCAACTAGAGCCATTTCTAGATACATGTACCTCTCTCCATTTCCAAACATAAACACAGCTAAAAAGATATTCTATTTTCATCACCTTTTCTCAGAAAATATCAAGGAAAAGATAACTTATCATCATCATCATTCCTACATAAAAGCCTTTGATTAAGAAACTGCTTTCCTATTCATGACTCTTTCCCATAAATCACTCTTGACATAAGGGAGCAATGATGTTTGTTTTTTATTCTACTGTGCTAGTGCTGCAAACTTGCTCATCTATTTGAAGTAAGGAAAACCATAAGAAAAATTTATACAAACATCCATCTAATCAATGCTATGTTTTTAGACACACACATATTAAGAGATAATCAAAACCAAATGTTAAAAACATTTTTCTTGTTTGTGAATAAGCTAAAAATACAATTTTCAATAGTCAGGTTGGCAACATGTTTTTGTTTGTTTTTGCATCCATCTGCCATGCTAGTATGGGTTAGAGAAAGAATATTTTACTGAGGCATATCTTACATCCTGATACCCTTCCTGTTCCTAAACCTTTCTTGTTTTTCAAGTAAGAGATCTCTTATTCCACACCATCTCCAAAGGTGCAAAGCCAGTAGACGATTGGTTGATGAGAAATGACAACGTTACCCTTTGTAGCTAAGCAATTTACAGGGAACAAATGTAATCATACAAACATAAGTAATGGAAAGAGGGGTGCTTCTTTTAGTTTCTGTCAACCAGTTCAACTCCGAAAGCTTTGGTCAGCCCAGGGTTATACAAGAATATACATGTTCACAGAGCTGCACAGTGCGATTGAACATGAAATCTCATGATTGAAAAGTGGAACTTCTTAAGCACACAATCACACTTGCACCTTACACAGCCAACTCTACTTAGTGATTTATTAAAAATTAGTTCAAACAAGTGTTCCAACTATGACCATCCCATCTTATGTTATCAGATTTGTAGCATATAAGAACAAAAGTACTCCAATTCTGACTGTGGATTAGGGTTTATTTTTCAAATTTTCCAAATATGACCATAGTTGGAATGTTTGATGAATCAACAACTACGTTTAGATTCCTTACTGACCTCACCATTGAAATTTGCATACTTTCAGTGCATATGGAAATAAAAGATGAAGTGGGCTGATTTGCTTCAAGTTTGCAAAATTCCTGTTTCAGTAAAGAATACAAACAAATGAAATTGCAAACAACTTCATATTTAGTGCATTTGTCTGAGAGAATGGCATGCTAAAACATTTTTTGAATCATTGCATTGTTCATACAGCAATCAGTATTCTACACCATATGTATGCCTGATCCACAAGTTTGTTTCAAAAAAATTTTCTTTATAGTATAGTGATAAATTTTGGCTGCTAGGAGCTCAATCCTATTACATTGTACTGAAATATCCATTGTTATAAACTTCCCCATAATGAGACATTGTTCATTTAATAAGATTACAGCAAGAGAATTTTTTTTTTAAATGCTGTGCTTAAAAATTCATTATTGGTATTTGCTATAATGGAATTCCACGCAGCATGCACGTGTGTGTGGGTTTGTGTGTAAGTAAATGAAAGTTTGAACAAGCTGGACCTAATAGTCTACTGAACAAGGCTTAACAGTTCACATCATATCAGTAGGTGTCCATGACTTCAGACACTAAACCATCACAATATTATAGGAGACTTGCCGGGAACAGTTTCTAGTAGGTGAAATATTTTACTGCTGCAAGCTATTCAATTGACTCCAACACTTTCAATAAATATAGCTTGAAGAGAATGTCTCACCACAGTGTAACATTTTTTTTTATAAATGAGGACATAATAAAAAAAGCAACAAAGTTTTTCTCCCTCACAACTTTTTTTATTATTATTGTAAACCTTATTCCAGGAAATATCTTTACCTATTGAAATTTGAGTATAAGATCATTAACTGCTACACACATTTATTTTTTTCAATTTGTCATTACTATTATTGAAATATTAAAAGTAATTACAATTATGGAAGATGGCATTCATTGAGAGCAAGGGATTTGGCTGAGGTGTAACAACAACTGTTACTCTCTTCATGTTTAGAAGGTTCAACAAACATTAACAAGGAAGCAGTTAAACACACTAAAAAAACAGAGCTACTGTTATAGCAACAACCTGTTTTAGGGATTGGTCAAAGTAGGTAGACAAGCAAGTATAGTAAGCCGCAAGCAGGAGTTTGATCCAATAACAGAAATATGCCTCCCTTTTACTACCATTACATTTATACAATAAAAAGTGCTGTAATCTACTCTATGTGTGTGTGTGTGTGTGTGTGTGTGTGTGTGTGTGCTTGTAAATATAATGTAATCTATGCAAACATACACATTGTAGTATATATAGTACATTACAAGCATATTCTGATTGTATAAACTGATACGTCTATATGCGATGCATAGAGAATGGTACAGAGCAACATATGAAATTACATATTCAGGAATATAATAGTACTGATATAGAACAGGTATTCAGCGATATTAGTCATAACAAACACACAGCATACTATATCACTTGTTTCAGTTACTCTCCATGTTATACCACCAGCTACGATACATTGAGTGAAGGGTAAAGCACATACTAAACGAATACTTGCACGAGTGATCTAAATATTTATAGAGAAATCGTAAATGACAGTCCAAAGATAGTGATAATCCTGAAAAATTCTACTTCAATCAATCAATTTTATTTCTTCACTGTCTTCTTATATAACATCAATGTACCTATTTATATCTGTCTTATCTTCATAATTCAGAAGGTGATTTGTGAGATCATCATAACCATCAGTGTTGATGTATTTTTGCTCTTGTATAGTTATGGTTGACTGGATGGGCTTTCTTATGCAAGAAGCAATGCTGATTTCTCTCCTGCACATGAACAAAGTTTCAGTTGTATAGGAGAGAGAACAACTAGATTGATCTCTGCCAGAATTTTCTCAACTTTAGTCTGAAACTGTATGGCAAACTCATCTCACTGAAACTTTCTCAATTCATTACTTATCCAAGACTTTGGATATCCACCACCATATCTAATTATCTCTCTCTCTCTCCCACTCAGTTACAGACTTACTATTTAAATTATATTAGATTTCTTACTAAAAAAATATCATACAGAACATCATTTAGACTGAGCCAACCTTGGTATGGTGGGGGATGGAGTTGGTTGAAGCAGGGTCACTTTGTGAATGCTTATCACCACCGTAGGGCTTGAACATAACATTCTATGAATGCTCCTGCTACTTACAATAGTGAGCTTGTAATTATTTATGGCACTTATTTAACCCCTTTTGCTACCATATTTCTGCTGAAATATTCTTCCAATGTTTCAGTATTGAAAATAATGAAGAATTTAGTAAAATAACTACCATTATTAAGCCGGTGTTTGAAGCATAAATCAACATAAAATTTTGATGGAAGGTTTTAATTCAGATGATTTAACTTGGCATTTAAACTGACCATATCCAGCCCAAATATTTTGTTTTATATTCAGACTGGCCCCATTCAGCCTCTCACACATACCCTACAATGTAATTCTAAAAATAAATAATCATCAAAATCTCAAAGCTATGAGATAATACATGATTAATTCTAAACAATGTGAATAAATAGCCTTACACTTGACAGAGTAATCTGAATGCTAAAGGGTTAAAACAAAAAGTTTGTATTGTTGGACTAAGGGCAGGGTTTCAGGTGGATTGATATCAGAAGGATTAAAGTTAGGTAGATTGAGACAGCAAGGACTAAGTGTCCACCAAACAGAACAATAATCAATACCCCACTGACTCAGTCAGCTATGAAAATCACACATTCATTTATGGATTCTTTAAACTTGTCTTCAGCTGATCTGACCTATATACATGAAAAAAACCCAGTCTAGTGAACTGAAGTGTGAAGGGAGGGGGAGCTTCTAGTTTTAGAGACAAGAAAATAAAGGTATTTGAAGACGTTTTACCTTGATTGAAAGCTGTAAGCAATTCATATCATTCAACCCCATACCTTGATATTTGTGTACCAATGACAAAATATCAATACAGATCCAA
>NC_142934.1:97512414-97564914 GCF_046866305.1 Octopus bimaculoides | reverse complement strand
ACTGAAGGAAATCTGATGGAACTATTTAAAACTCTCTGCATTCAAACTGTGTTACAGGGAATTTGCTGTTTCAAAGACCTATAATTGCTAGTCTAAGGCTATGTAGTTGGAACCTCTTAAAAACTGAGAGAGTAAACTACAATAGTCTCACTGATTGAGGATTGAACCATGTATCAATCATTTGTTGAGATTGATGCTTTATATCTATTACATTAATATAACACTTCAGATTTTATAAGGGAAAGGAGAACAAGATAACCTAATGTTTGTAATGTTCAAAATTTTCCTAATGTGAAGTAGTTGAATGGCAACCAGAGACAGAGTCACTAATAGTTTATCAAACTATGAGCATCAACAGCTTACATTACTTTTCTCTAATGTACTGGCCTAAATAATGAATAACATAGGAAGACAACCTGATACATTATTTTGTTACAATTAACCTCTCAAGTACACTCCTTACACAAGCAGATACATAAAAGGTGAGTGACTGAGAGCAGTGTTCATGTTCAAATTAACAGCTAGCAGCTCAAGTAATTTAAACACACGACTCTGCGTATGGTTTAGAGATGAACAAGTTAGAACTTACAGCCTGCTATATTAAATTCCAAGCAGTACAGTTTGAGTTCAAGTTTCACTGGAGCGAACTTGATCCTTCCAGGACTATATTATTCTTTACTACAAAAATTAACCTTTTAAAGCAACAATTGCTTTTACCTCAGATAAATTTAGTGACTAAAGTCACACCACACTACTAGCTGTTATTAACACTGACTGACTATCGTGTGAAGGAAAAGCAGTAAAATATACAGAGGCTATGACTCACGTGAAACAATTTCTCGGTAATGTTTGAAGATTGTCCCAAATCTTTTCACTAATATTCTATTTTATCACATTACTATGCTAACTTGTTTTACAAAAAATTTATTACTGAAACATTACATATAAAACTTATCATAAATGATGTATTGGTCAATTTTCAACTAACAGGATAAAGAAAACAGCAACTCTCTGCATTCAAACTGTGCTACAGGGAATTTGCTGTTTCAAAGACCTATAATTGCTAGTCTAAGGCTATGTAGCTGGAACCTCTTAAAAACTGAGAGAGTAAGCTACAATAGTGTCATTGATTGGGGATCAAACCATGCTTATATCACTGACATTAAACTCTCGGTGGTAAATTCGTAATATAAGAAAGGGTCAATTTAATTTCAACTATTAACATAGGAAGCACAGAACTTATTTTATTGACCCTAAAAGGAAGAAAGGGCACAGCCAACTTCAGCAAAATATGAAATCTGAATGTAAAGAGAAGTAATGAAATCATACATTTTACTATTTCTAGCACTTAATAATTTACAACAGTCAATGGCTATCATAGTACCAATGTTTTAAAATGCTAATATCAAATCATCCTCAATGCTCAGAATAACAAGTCTGCATAACAAAATCCCAGTAAAACCAATGTTTTTCTTTTTTTTATTATTTACAGGAAAATAAATAAATAAAACATTTGTCATAAAATATTTTATTTTCAAAGTAAATTTGCCATTTCAGGAAAGGCTTAAAACAAAATGTCAAAAACCAACAGTAAATATTTCACATCATATGACTTTTCTACTCACAACAGTTTGACAGAAAATGGCAAAACAACTCGTGAAGATGATGAGAACATATGACAAGCATATATTGACAGCAGAAAGAAGCAAACTACCAGGACATCAGAGTGGCACACACAACATATTGCTCATTTATAAGCATTTTAATGCAAACAGATAAATTCTCCCCTTCTTTAAGATATCAACAACTGAACCAACTGAGACTTGACAATAAAAAGCTACTATCAATAATAGAAATGTACTGAAGATAATGATTTTAATAAGTTATATGTAATGATTCTCAACATCTATACTTAATCAAGTATACAATATTCGTCTCTAAAAGTACACCTAATGATACCACATTTCATGCAGAACAAAGAATTGCGTGTACTCTTATCTGAAACACGAACTTTCATATATGTTCAGGACTAGGTTAGGCATTACCTTAGTAAAAACAGCACAAGCCCCAATTTATGTACAACATATTGCTCCAACAATGGCTCACTGCCAAGAACAAATAAATTAATCATTCTCTAATATTCTCTTCATTTGAATATCAACAGCAACAGTGAATACCCAAAATACATAACAGGCAGGAGAACAAAACCGTAATATTTTATCCTGGTTACCTAGCTACATACTTTTTAACTTATATAAAAATTTATCATAGCCTTATGTTTCTTCTGTGCGTCGGTACACTGAGTTATTGGCTGCTAATAAAAACATAAGTGAAAAGAACTGTCACCAGGATATAAAAAGAAAATGAAGTTCCTATAAAAAAAGAAAACGAACACCTACAGATGCAGGGAGTGAGGCAAAGATACTGGACCCTATTAGTAGCATATGAACTAGAAAGTATGAAATAACTTTTTAAATGTTTGGCTTCAGTAGTGTTATTCACAAAGCCTAAAAGTGAATTGAATTTTACTAATTACAAATAATATTTTGCAAACTCCTAGACTCCCAAAAGGTTAAACTAGCGTATAGTGTTTATTTTGTCCAGGATTCCAAGCAATGTAAAAGCTTAGTTCTCATGGTGAAAATCACAAATGATAATTAAGCTGAAAAAGTGAGAATGCTGCTGGTGAACAAAAACTACCTAACAAAAGCAATCTTGTGACTAGTTTTAATTTTAGTTTGTTTTTTCTTTTTATCATATAAGAGAGAAACAAACAGGGTGAGGTCAAGGTACCACATTACTACTGTCTGTCTACAACAAAACAAAACACTAACTGGCTCAAAAGTTAATATCACTCCGTGCTGGTTGTGGTTCAGACAGACACAAAGTTATTCAACATTAAATACACTAACTCCATTAATTTATATTGAAATATCTTAGCAAATATCTTACTCATTCGCCATTCACTTACAGGAAAAATAGAATTTAAAATTCTAATAAATACATTAAAAAAACAACACAAGTCAAATTAAACCTTCGACAGGATGCAGACATTCTAATTATAATTTTAAAAATATAATTCTAAAGGAATAAATCCTCATACTCAGAAGACCTGTTGTATATTTTCTCTTGATCTGCAATCATACCAACTAGCAAAACTCAATGATAGAATAAAGACACAGTGGCATCACAAACTTTACTATGTATTCATATGCTTTTGTCTCCCCCTCCATATCACTTTCACTGTTAACTTTCTTCCAGGTCTTTTTCTTGTGTTTAACTCTACACAGCCTCTCACTTCTTAGAATCTTGTCGTACTTTCTCTCTCTACCTCACTTTCTCTCTCTCTGAACATTTACTAATATCTCTTTTTTATATTCTCCCTTTTTTCTCCAGTTTTCTCTCCATCTCTTTATTGATTCTACAATTTCTACCTCTCCTTCCCTCACTCACACCATCTGCTTTCTCTAACTTTCTCTCTTTTTATTTACTACTATGTATCTTTCTTCATTTACCATTATCAACATCACTGTCACCATCTCCACACCACTTCCATAACTACTGTTTCTTTCTTACTCTATTTAAGTTACTTCTCTTAACATGACACAAAAGGTAGATCAGTAGGAAGGAACAGTATTAATATGCAGGTATCAGTTAATTTAGGACTGTATGAGTGAATTAATATTATCAAAACAGTAGAACATCAAACTAATACTTTGCAATATTTAGCTCACTCTTTCGCATCTGTTTTTAGCCCAAACCCTAACAAGTTTAACCAATTCCCTCACATACCTGATAAGGATTGGGAACAGTACTAAGTAACAATAATATAGCAAAGTTTATTCATTTATACAACTCTCTTGCACAAAATCTGTCATGTGCCTAACACATAATTCAATTTACGTAAATTCCAGCCATGTGTGTTTGTGCTTGTATATGCAGACTATAAACACACACACATACATGCACAACAACATTATCTTAGCTTTCCCCCAGGGTCAGTTCAAAACCAGAAATTTTTTCCCACAAAAATAGCATGCTAACTACACACAGGCAGAGAGAACATTTGGTTTCTATTTAAAAGGAAAATAAAACAAACATAACTATAGTAATCAAGATATCAAGTTGAAGAAAAAAAAATATTTGACTTTATTTTTTCTCCACAACAGCTCACAGTTTAGGAGAATGAATAGACTGAATGTTTGTAAGTGAGAGGGGAGAAAATAAGACATCATCACTGAAGTAAAAGCAGAAACAGGAAATCATGGAGTGAAGAATGCAAAATAAATATAAACTAAACAGATAAAATCTAACAGAAGTTACATAAAGAAGCCCTAAAGAATGTCATTTACACTACATTTTATTCACTAATCAATTTTGCTTGGCCAAACTTTTAGGCATGGCTGGTGCATTAGGGGAGCGAGCTAGGCTAGCAGCAAATTCCCAACATGGTGGGAGCATACAGCAGGCACATGCAGTGAGAAACCATTATGTCTGATGTGGAAGAAGGGGATGGGAGAAATTAAGCAAAATAGGACAGAGAAGGAAAAAAGTGAGAGGTAGCATAGATGTTGAAACCCTGTCTGTAAACAGGGTTTAAACAGGTATTGTGTATATGAGGTGCGATTGGTGTAGTGAGAGAGCAGATAAAGAAAAGTATGAAAAAAAGTAGAGAGAAAAAAGTAGATAGAAAAAGGTACAGGAGAGAGGGATGGATTAAACAGGGAAAGGTACAGGAGAGAGAGAGAGAGAGAGAGAGAGAGAGAGAGAGAGAGAGAGAGATAGAGAAAGGTGCAAAGATAGATATGATACAATTTGGTTATTTTCATAGCTTGTGAATGCAGCAAAATTTCAAAACAAAAAACTAATATTTACCACGCCTCTCCAGTGATCTCAGTAATTAAATAGGTAAAGTAATTCTCAAATAAAAAAATATTAATTATACCAAAATACTGAATAATTCTAAAGATGGGAAGAACATTAAAAACATTAGGGCCTGACGATGTAATATCAAATATCTAAGTATGATGGATTAATCAAATTACGAACTCTTTTCAAGACATAGAGATAAAGTTTACTTGAAATGTTTGATTACTCTCACCTGTTTTCAAATTCCGTTCACTGATAAGCCTTCAAGCAAAATGAAAAGATATTTTTTCTTAAACTCCTATTCCCATGAGATTTACTTACAGTTCAACAAATCTACAGGATTCGTTTAAATGCAAATAGACCACAAATCCTATCTGCAATAAAGTAAGTTGTACACAAGTAAATCCAAAAACTTAGTTTTCAGAATAATTATAATGTACAAACTTTTCTTCTTCAAGCAGAAGCAATTGCGATGTATTTCACAATTCCATGCCAAGAATATTAGTAAATAACATTAGAGTATTCCACATCCTATTAGGGTGTGAAGTCTTCCAAAATATAACTGATACGTCCTGTAGTTCAACAAGACATCAGAAGCTAGCAAAGCTTACTCTGCATTGATTAACAATAGCAGAGATGGGTGGAATGTGTCCATAACCCCCCCCCCCCCACACACACAGTTTTTGAAGACTCAAAACATCACATGGTGCTCACACCATGAGATGCTTTGAGCTTTCATGAAAAACCTGGTGTATGTACCATCAAGGTGATCTTGGAGCTCCTTTTTCTTTAATATAGATTAGGGAAAAGATCTGTCACCTTGGTCTTTGCAGGACATCTGAGACCAGTATAGATGATATTCGGCTCTTTTTTAAAACGGGGGCCACATTTTTCATTAATGTCTTACGTAGTGTTTTTGGTACCGAAAGACTTTCAAACTTCGTATACTTATCTATTTTGTGTTATAGAACAGAAAAATATTTTTGTATTCGAATTAATTTCATGTAAAAAATTGTCTTATTTCGATAATTTCAACCAATCACTGACAAGTATTCAGTTGTTTACATTTACTCCTTTGGCTGATTAAGCCATAGCTTCGTTTTATTTGCTTTTTTTCATTTTCTTCTTTTTTTCTTCGTTTTATTTGCTTTTTTCTTTTTAAATTTGCTGTTTTACCCTAACCCTATCACCGATAGAATTGTTTCAGAATCGTTTGTCTATGTAGTCGGCACTTAATGTATATCGGCTGAATGGACGTCAGTGATTGGTTGAAATTACAGAAATACGACAACTTTAACATGGAATAACTTAGGGATTTCTTTTTTTTTAAAGAAGACTAAGAGAAAAAGATGTTTTATATGACACATTCTACCAGTGTTCCAAGTTTCAAAGTGTTTCGTTAATGAAAAATGTGGTCCCCGTTTTAAAAAAGATCCTGATATTCTTCTCAGGCGCCAGAAAGAAAATTATGATTGGCTGGTGGGAAGGGGAAAATTCTAGGGGTGAAGTGATTAGTGAGAAACTTGTGGCAATGGGGTTTAATACGGGTGACAAGAGGAAGAAAGAAGAATGAACTAGTTAGCCTGATTGGTGGTGGCAGGAAACCAGCCAGCTTCAGAGAATCTTGTTAGCTTTTCTACTCTGGTCAAAAGATGTTCCTCTGCATTATTGTTTACACCATTTCTCACAGAGGAATTAAATGGACACCAACACAAGATAGAGAATAGTGAATTGGAATTGATACTTTACACTGTTTTGTTTCATGCTTTCTGAATTTAAATTTTAGCATTTGGAAGAACATCCAACTGTAAAAACCATGCCAAAGCATACTTTGCTGGTGCTGGTGTCATGTAAGAAGTACTCAGTCTATTCTGTAAAGTGGATGGCATTAGGAAAGGCATCCAGTTGCAAAAACCATGCCAAAACAGACAGTGGAGCTAGGTGCAGTCCTCTGGCATGCAAGATCCTGTCAAACCATCCAACCTAAACCAGCATAGAAGACAGATGTTAAATGATGATGACTGAACAATTACCTTGGAAACAAAATAAGGATAGGAATGCATATCTTGTGCCTGATAAATAATACCATCTCCTGATAATTAAAAAGAAAGAATTTGCGATAGTGTCTCCCCATTAAAATGGAGATTTTCAGGCTGTGTGGTAAGTAGCTTGCTTATCAACCACATGGTTCTGGGTTCAGTCTCACTGCGTGGCACCTTGGGCAAGTGTCTTCTACTATAGCCTCGGACCAACCAAAGCCTTGTGAGTGGATTTGGTAGACGGAAACTGAAAGAAGCTTGTTGTATGTATGTATGTATATATATATATATGTGTGTGTGTGTGTGTGTGTGTGTCCAACACCGCTTGACAACTGGTGCTGGTGTGTTCACGTCCCCGTAACTTAGTGGTTCGGCAAAAGAACCGATAAAATAAGTACTAGGCTTACAAAGAATAAGTCCTGGGGTCAATTTGCTCGACTAAAGGCAGTGCTCCAGCATGGCCGCAGTCAAATGACTGAAACAAGTAAAAGGGAGTAAAAGAGTATAAGCTCCATAACATAATGTACTTAAGGCTCCCTTATCAAAGCAAAAGAATTAACAGAAAGAGTAGAAAATACAGTTCTATATTTAAGAGATGAGGAATTATTTACATTATTTACATTTGACGGATATTTGTCCTCATCTTGTTTGTTGTTAACACAACGTTTCGGCTGATATACCCTCCAGCCTTCGTCAGGTGTCTTGGGGAAATTTCGAACAAAAGATATGCGGCCCATATGACATCAGGGCAGTATTCAAGAGCAATACAACACTTCGCAAATATCTCCTTCGGGTAAAACCACCAACAGAAGTGAATATGACCAAAAATTGCGTGTACTCCATCCCATGCAGCTGTGGTAGGTTATACAAAGGCGAAACATGCCGCCCCCTCAAAATAAGGGTAGAAGAACATCGCAAAGCTGTGACATGAGGAGATATTGATAAATCGGGTATAGCTGATCATGTATGGCAAAATGGAGACCACATCCCCCTGTGGGATGAAGTTAAAATAATAGACAGGGAACAACACTGGAAAATACGAAAACTAAAAGAAGCAGCACATATGCTAGGACACAACAACCTCCTAAGCAGACCGAGTACAGATATGAATAGCATATGGGAATTGGTATTGAGGAAGGATAGAAAAATAATAGATTTATAAACCCTAAAATTCACTCCATAATTGCCCATGGGCATATGGCGTAGTGGTTAAGAGCGCGGGCTACTAACCCCAAGATTCCGAGTTCGATTTATGGCAGCGACCTGATTAATAATAATATAATAATAGTAACATCGTTAGGAATGAGAACCCAGGTTCGAAATTTCCCCAAGACACCTGACGAAGGCTGGAGAGTCTATCAGCCGAAACATTGTGTTAACAACGAACAAGATGAGGACAAATATCCGTCAAATGTAAATAACGTAAATAATGTAGAAAGAGTAGATAACCAAACTAATTGTTTCACATTTTGAAGTTAATCTTACAGACATTGACTTTTCTTTGTTTTCTTTTCCCTAAGAATAAAAAAAGCTTTGTACACAAGTGATGACACTCACACAAAAAACTATCATTACAAAGTAAACAGAAAAGCTACAATGATATGGTGTCAGTAGGAATAAAAAGAAAAATAAGTTAATCTGCATATATACTGGGAGATAAAAAAAAAGACCAAGATGTGGTCTGAATGACACATGCCAGCTTGAGCAAGTGAGGACAGCAGACAGGCATCATCAAATGTGCAATGTAGATATTGACACAATTCAGTGGAAAAGGTTTTAACTTACATTTTATGTAAAATAAAGACACAAATACAATGTATACACATCAAATAATTTATTCTAGTACAAGAACAGGCATGTCTTATTGCTATCTCACAATAACAAACCTACTGATCTTGAAATAGAAAAAAAAATGCAGAGTACAATGTTGTATTGTCTGCATTTTTGACAACTCTTATACAGACACAGCATACACCTACAACGATATGATTGGAGGCCAAGTTACATTCGGAATATGAGTTTCCCCAACTTCGTCACTAATAAGAAAAAAAAAAAAAAAAAGAGCAAAACTAAAAAGTGGAATAAAAAGAAGAAAATACTAGCCTTTCACACATTGGAAATGAAAACAAATACAGCTAAGCACTTAATTATAAACTCAACATCATAGAATTGTGTATAGTTTAAAAAAACAACAAAAAGACTCATTATTAGCATGGTAATGAGTTTAAGGAAATGCACACAGAAATCTCCACCAACCAGAGTTTATACAGTCTTTCAAGCACTTAATGAAATAGCTCTCAAGGACAGGATTGATAGTCTATCACAGTTAACTTTCCTGGAACACCTGAAAAGTATTAGCCTGCAGTCTTATACTTAACTATTCCCCCCCCCCCCCCCCGAAATAAAATCTATTTAATCAATATGTGAGCCAATAATCCAGCATATTTATTTGGTCATTTTATATCTAGAACTGCTTGAAAACACATGTGGGATGATAGTTTAAAAACATTCATAAAACTAATATTGCACAGATATTGCACTTACTAATGTATTTTGCATTCAAGTTTATACTCCTTTCCACTTTGTTACGTGTGTGTGTGTGTGTGTGATTTAATGCCCAATTTTCCGTGCTTGCATGGGTTGGACAGAGATCATTTGAGGCTCTTTCTGTTGCTAACCCTCACCTGTTCCATCATCATCATCATCGTTTAACGTCCACTTTCCATGCTAGCATGGGTTGGACGATTTGACTGAGGACTGGTGAACCAGGTGGCTACACCAGGCTCCAATCTGATTTGGCAGAGTTTCTAATCAGATTGGAGCCTGGTTTCCAAGCAAGGTAATATTTCCCGATGGCCGGGCATTTCTTCCACACAAAGGTCACATCTATTATCACCTATTCTTTAAGGCTTTGCTTTACTAATTACTTCCCAAACAATTGAAAATACTTTGCTACTATCTTTTAGTGCCCAAATTAGCTTACTAAGGTTGGTAGTATTCATTTTGTCCTTATGATAGGCTTCTTTCAGATTCCATCTATCAAATCCATTCATAAGGCTTTGGTCAGCTTGGGGATTTAGTAGAAGAAACTTGCCTAAGATGACACATGGTGGGACTGAACCCAGAACCATGTGGTTGGGGAGTAAACTTATCACATAACCAGAACAAAGTTTCACAAAAAAAAAGAAATTAGGTTAACATTTAGGTTGATGTCTTAACATTTCAGCTGTTAGTCCTTCATCAGAAAGGGATGCATAGAGAAACTGTGTAAAAAGGAAATTAAAAAAATTTTAAAAGGGAAGGGGTGTACAAGGAAAGTAATAGATTACAGGAGGTTATTATTTTAAAACCTATTGAATAATCTGTGAAACAAGACGAAGTTCCAATCAAGAAACTTTTCTTTAATTTCTTAATACAGAAGTCTTCAAATTTCATTCCATTTCATTTCCTTTGAAGACTTTCTGTACCTCTACATAAATAAACTATGGAACAATGACTTTCATTTCTTCTGCTGTAACCTTATTATAATTACTACCAGTATACTATTCTGTACTCTACCTAAAATTCAAACACACACAAAGCTTACAAGCCATAAATCTGAAATAAATACTCCAGGAAAGAAAGGAGAGAAAGATAGAGATTTTCAAATGACAGTGGTCTGTTTGATTTAACACATCTGACACTGATAGATGTTGATGTCAAATATGCTGAAAAAGACCTTTAGATCATTAGTAGACAAATTACTTCATGTAGTGATGACGAAAACAGCAATCTGATTACATGAAGTGATACTGATAATATTAAACAGCTGTGGTGAAATTCAGATTACCTTAATCAAACATTTCCACCAGTCAAAAGTCTATTTCTCAAAGAGATTGATACAATAGGTAATGACCGTGGAAGTTGATTCAAGCATTTGAACTTTGACAAGATTATAGTACCAAAACAACAAACTAAAGTTTACTTACAGCAGCAAGTAATTTCAAACCAATTTATTTTTTTGTAATTGCATCTGGCTCTATAACTGACTAGCACTTTCTTTTTAATTTATGAATACTTCGAGCAGAGTAGCAGACACTATATTTCAAAATGCAAAGACTGCAAATATTAAACAGATAATTTTGCCCATGTCCAGATATTTTCCTACCTTGTTGAAAACCCACTGATCTAGCCAAGATTTGCAAATACAATAAATGACAGTATGATAGAAACTTCAAAGAAATCCCAATAATGATACATCATCATCATCGTTTAACGTCCGCTTTCCATGCTAGCATGGGTTGGACGATTTGACTGAGGACTGGTGCAACCGGATGGCTACACCAGGCTCCAATCTAATTTGGCAGAGTTTCTACAGCTGGATGCCCTTCCTAACGCCAACCACTCAGAGAGTGTAGTGGGTGCTTTTACGTGTCACCCGCACGAAAACGGCCACGCTCGAAATGGTGTCTTTTATGTGCCACCCGCACAAGAGCCAGTCCAGGGGCACTGGCAATGATCTCGCTCGAGTAATATAATTAATATACACCAACCCTACAGCACTAATGTGTTAAAAAGTAGGTGAGACCATCATTATCAAACTTCTTGTTTCAAAGTTCATTCCTAGTGAAAGGGTATGGCTGAAATAAAAATGCTATATTACACTGGTCGAGCATGTATGCATATGTTGCCTTTGTTAAAATTAAAATTTAAAATTTATCAGTTTTACAATGACAGGAATCCTCAAAAAAAATGAAAGATGGAAAAAAAAAAAAAAAGTAGTCAAGTGGTCAGATTGCTGTTTTCATCATCACTCCATGAAAGTAATTTGTCTGCTAAAGATCTAAAGGTCTTTTTTCAGCATATCTGACATCAGCATTTATCAGTGTCAAATGTGTTAAATCAAACAGACCACTCTGTACTAGAGTGGGCCATGGTGCCCCATATATGACTAAAAGACTTCACCGGGTGGTGCTATTAAGTTAGGCATGGCCTGGGCCTCCACTGGCTGAAAGCTACCAAAGTCCCTCAGAGATTATTAGCCATAGTATCAGTGGCAGAAAGACCATCTTAAAAAACAAGCATAGGCTGTAACAAATAACCACTAAATTTACATAAAGCAGTTTTTTAAAATATATTAAACATTTGAACTTGAATGAGGAATGCCTTCCAAATGGTAATGCTGGTCTACACGCACACACACACACAACCCAGGGAGTTTAAAATTTTGGCAAATTATCAGAATGATAGCAGTCTACCAACCTTTCTACAGTTTGCAACACTGAAATTGAAAACTAGATGATATGTTAAATATACTTAGAGATTGGTGAAAAGAATTTATTGAAAGCAGAGCTTTACAAATCATTATTCCATGTTTTTGTTGCTTATCTTCAGACAGTTATGTAGAACAGAATATGAAAGTTGGTATATAATGAAAATGTTCAAATGTCAGTGAATGCTGATTGACTGGCAAAAAATATTAAATAATGTAAAAACAAGGGAGAGGGGTACCTTCATTGGTAAAGATAAAAATATACAAAGCAACAGAATAGGTAAAACCATGTGTGTATATATGAAAAAAATAAGTAAATATTTAAGTGTTGGATATGTTCCTAGTAGTAAGCCGACGAAGCACATTCACTGCCTATGGCTACCTGACGTCATCCATGGTATTAATACAATTATCACTGGATCTACAGCAGGAATTCCTCAGTGTATGTTGAATATATAACAAATGATAGAGACATCAATCCCTCATGGGTGGGATACTGTACAAATGGTCATAGTGAATCCCTCAGTGCAGACGAATCTTCTCAGTTGATGTTATAAGGGATATTTCGATAAATAGACTATTTTGCTCGGTTTTAATACAGCATGTTGTTAGTGAGTCTCAATCATTTGTTATATATGAAAAAATACATATGCAATAGTACGGAAATTATATCTATAAGAATTAATGACAGTGCAAGACAAATATCTTAAGGCAGTTAGGGGTCTTTAATTGTAGAGTAAAAAACATCATATTATTCAAATTCTGGTGAATTTTGCTGCTTCATACAACCATTTGAAGAAACAGAGACACTTCATTCAGCTGCCTAAAGGCACATAACTAAATTGCAGATTTGAATAAAAATCACCATGTATACATCAGGGTAGCATGACAGAGAATTAATCACTGAATTTCAAGTGTCACAGATCCCATTTATTTTGCAAACAAAATTATATTTGAAGAAGCTAGTTGTAAATTTTTTTCAAGTGATAAATGGATTTTTTTTAGAGTGTTAACCCCCACCCACTAAACAAGTCGGTGGAGGAAAGGTAGTATCCATAACACGACACTTTTCAGGGCATCTAACGTTGGTAGGAAAGAAGGCATTCTCAGATTGGATTTCTACCCTGAATGCTTGCAATAGAATGGACAATGCTACAAGCACTCAAGTACCAGGTGGTGATTACAAACCAGGCCAAGGCATAAGTTTGCCACCCAAAATAGAAACAAGAAGTTTCTACAGTTTTCACTGCCAAATTTCATTCAGAAGCTCAGTCTGAAGCTATGGCAGAAAACAATCGCTCTAGGTGCCATGCAGTGCAATCAACTGGAAACAGAGTAGCTGCATAAAGAACCTCTTAACCACCCATCTATCTACTAGTCCATGGTCTAAGGTTAGTATTCACAACCTTCACAGCTCTCCCACATACTCTCACTTTAGAGAAGAGGAAGAAGACTAATATGGCAGTAAGATGCAGTGGGTATAGCTAACATTTTAACTAGTCTTCATAATCAACCAGAGCTGAGACTGCTCCATATCTATAACATAAAACTGCTAAATTTCAAGTAGTATGTTAAAAAATTAAAACCTCCAGCACAAAAACTGTTTTGCTATGTTCCACACATCAGCTTAATAACAGGAAAAGTCAGTTATTTTATTAAACTACTTCAAGGTCTTATTTTCTTCGTATTCCATAAGAAATATGGTAACAAAGGGATTTTAAGCACAAAGGTAACAAGTTAGCCCAGAGTAGCCTTCCACTGTGACCCTCCTATTTATGTAAATATTCTATAAGAATTGTTTAATAAGCGTGAAAAGTAACACGAACACAATGAATGGTTAAAGATTAGATATATAGAAACGTTAACGTTTCGGACATAAGCGCTCCACAAAGACTTTTGAAAATAAAATGAAAAAAAAAAAAACTTTGCTCATCTTCGTCTTGGTAAGAGAGGAGGGGTACTACTAAAGCAGCGCGGACCCGAACGCGCAGTCGCGCGTCCGCGCTAGCTAGTCTTCAGTGGTCGATCCTAACCCTAACCCGCGTGTGCAAATGAATACGTGTTTCGGGTTAGGGTTAGGATCGACCACTCACGACTAGCTAGCGCGGACGCGCGACTGCGCGTTCGGGTCCGCGCTGCTTTAGTAGTACCGAGAGGAGGTTTAAACAAAGAAAATAGATAACTTGGCAACAAGGAAACTTCCATTTAGCCATTTGACATGTCCTATGTTGCAGTCAAATCTCTTTCAACGGTCTACCATCTAAAGGGAACTAGATGATTAAATTCCTAAATCTAAGGAGATCGTACAATTACATCAACAATAGTTCAAAAACTAGGTAAGAAACAGACACAAAGGTTGGCAGCGTGATGACCAAAATATTATTTCCGATTGCCAAGATGACCATATACTTTATTTTGGAATACGTGAGACTACAATTATATATAGTTAGGGTCATTCACAGATATACACGTTAGCTATATTCGCGCATTTACACAATTCAGGTCTAGTCAGACACTTCCGCATACTCACAAAGTGCGCACGCACGCATAAGTGTCGCCCGCACACTCTGATATGTAGTCAGGCAAACACAATCAATAACATACACGCATAACTAACAGCACATACAAAATCGTGGCTACAGAAACAGAGGTAACACTATTTAATGAAAACTTCTAGCTGAACCTCATTCTCTAGGTCATATCTAGACGTCTTGCATTTTAACCGACAAACGTTTGTACATGAACAGTACAGGAGTGTACCTTTGCTGTAAAGAAGACCACGTACAATTGTATTTCTCTAGAAATAGAAACTACAAAATGGATACTTAAACAGTGAATCGTCAGAGAAAGACACCGATCCTTCACATTTATACGAGCGATAAAATGGATAATAACGGTCGATAGATGTAGATAGAAGTAAAAAAAAAAAACAAATGCCAGTAGAAAGGAACGAGATATAGAATAGATACAATGATGCTATCAGTACAACCCGTCCTATTAAAACTATTCCAAATACACACCCACACATATCAATAAGGGCAGCATGCTAAACTGAAGGGTACGTATGGTGTAGTTGATAGACAAAAATAGATTACCATCAACATTATTTCCATAAAACTGGGTGTCTCCTACACCGCTACTTTTACTTCTAATGTTTATTTATCCTCACTGAGCAAACTGATGATGAAAGACTTTCCAGTCGCGACTATAGTTTTTGCTATTATATCTAGAACTACGTTAGCTAATGAAAACCCGTATTTTTTATATAAAAGTCAACAGAGGGGAATTTAGGTTGCTATTTTTAGAAGGTCAAGCTTCTTGTTTTTTTGCGAGGAGGGGTTAACAAAAGGTGCGTAATCCTTAGCACTTGATAAAAATTTACCAAAACATTTTCCACAAGAAATGATAATTAAAAAACACAGCTAGATTTTTTTTCCAAAAGTACAGAGGATAATGTTAACAAGGCCATTTAAATAATTTTTTAGAAAAACACACTCAGTGCGTGTACGCATATATAACATTAACCATATCAGGTTTATTATATAAAACTCAAAATGAAAAAAACAGAAGTAAGAAGGTTTTGTGGAATACTAATTCTTTTCATGCATACTGAAATGGTGTCTCCACTTCCGACGCGTTTGAGGAGGGAAAAAAATGACGATTGCAGCCATGAAATGGGTGGTTTACCTTTTTTTTTTTTCAAGCTTCCGTCTCGTAACATCAGTTATGAAACAGACGGGCAAAAGAGATCACCGTAATAGACATTAACACAACATATATGCAATTCTAGATATATATACATTCCTACAAACACCTATATATTAAATATTTTAAAGTGCCAGTTTAAATGAAAAAGGGACTAAAAACCACCCACTCACTCCTCTTTTATTGAAATCTTAGCCGTCAATTTCATATAATACATGCACACAGACACCGCCAATCTCAAGATAAAATGTTGAAAATTGACATTTTTCACTCTCAGTTTGTCTCGTAGTTTCCAGGAACACGATAAGTAAATAAATCTGATTATGGAGCATTTTCTCTCTCTATTACCATTTTATTATATCTTTCTTCAAATCACACACACAAAAAAACAAACATTTTTCTCATTAGCTTTACAATATTACAACATACACACACACACACACACATATATATTTATACGCGCTCGCGCTATATATATATATATATATATATATATATATATATATATATATATATATAACAACAGGAGAGGCGGGTAGTTTAGGTTTCTATTGGAAACCTTTCGTCATGTTAAAAAAAAATGTAAATTATTCCCTTGTTTGACTTTCTCCACCATGAAATTCTCTATATTTTATTTTTAAACATCAGCGGAAATAAAATATTTACACATAAATACGCACGCATTTATATGTGCGTATTTTTTTACCTGCTCCGAGATGCTAGAAATTACAGAGAAACTCTGTTTCATCATGAGATGAAATCGCGCAGTAATAAACATGTAAATGACATCGAGGAATGGAAAAATAGAGATTAATGTAAAGAAAAGAAATAGAGACATAGATATACAAAGAGGGGGAGGGCAAAAATTGTATAAGTATGAAACAGATATATATATATATATATACAAACGTTTGCACGCATGTGTGTATATATATATATATATATATATATATATACAAACGTTTGCATGTATGTATATACATATATATACAAATGTTTGCATGTACATATATATATATATATATACATACAAATGTTTGCATGTATATATATATATATATATATATATAAGATAGTTCGGGGAAGAGAATCGGCTCTGTGTAAAACAAGGGAATTAAAGAGAAACCCCCAAAATAGAGTTAACGATGTTTAGTATTAATAATAAGACAAAAAAAGAGAGAATCAGCCACAAAAGTGAAATATAGAAACATTAGGGGAAAGAGTCCAGCAAAAGAATTAAAAGATAGCTTTAGTAGAATTGGAGGAAGACATTAAGAAGAGATAAAAGATGGGGGGAAAGAATCTTGGTTGGGGTCGAAAAAAAATGGTTTTTTATTTAAATCTTACCTGGCAACCCATATATCGGTTATGGGTCCAAACGACTTGAATTGCCTCTCTAATTCATTCTTGCCAATTCGACTGCCTAGATCACCGACAAAAATTCTGTAACCACCTCTAATGCGGTCAAGAACTGCACGATTTACCATCGTCATGAAGTTAGAGCGATATTATAGTGAGCTGAAGAAATGGTGGTGGACAAGCCAAGGGAAGATAACTAGTGGTAGGCTTAGCAGTGAAACTCTCCAGTTTAACGGTGGCTAATTACATTGTGATTCTTTATTTTAATTAACATTCTTTCCTTTTATTAACTCTTATTAATCTATTCAAGTGCTATTTTATATCTAATCTCGCCTTAAGTCTTAGTCTTTGACATTCTTTCCCCCAAAATAGAAAAGGAAAATTATTAGACCATATCTTAAATTTGTTATTTTATTTACTCAAATTCATGTGTGCGTACGTGAAATGATGAATAGCAAACATTTACTGCTGAAAGAACTCCGTACTATAGCAATGATAAAATCAGTTCTGTTACATTGAGCAACCGAAATTTTGTTTGCTTATATGTGAAACATGTTTATGATTAATTTTAGGACACTGTTTCCCAAAAATTACATTTTTTTTTCTTATCACGTTAATTTTTTTTTGTTCTGTAATATATTCTCATTTTTAAGAATAGCCTATCTACCTGATTTCAATGACACATTTGAGTGTCTTGGAAGTTATACCTATTCTTTAGTATATTAAGGCGTTCTGGTTCCAAATATTTCGGCTACATCCTCTCTAGCTTGAGAATTAACTGCAGACTCCTATATGCTGATGCATCCATTTGTGCACTGAGATTAGGAACCTCAGCTGCACCTTGCATTTTGATCCATTAGAAGTAAGACATTCTTGGGATGTAGTTGAGACACATTAGTTTTGTTTTATCATCTCTAATAAATATCAGTTATTTTGATACTAACATAATAATATCATTGCTATTGATATATGACATACTATTAAGATAACTACATCAACATCGTTTTATGTTTGCTTTCTATGTTGGCATGGGTTGGCTGATCACAATTATTAATTCAGTTTATTCCCTCACAAAAGCTTACAGTCAAGCTATTGAACTAAGAAGTATCAGCTTTGACAACGTTTACTGTAAGGCAAAGATCTTTTATGTCCACCACAACCATCCCTGGAAAAGTAAAAGGGCTCATAAATTCTAATTTCAGATTCAGTAGGTATCAATGAGTCATGCATGGTCCTGGTTTGTTCTATTTATTTTAAACTTTCTTGGCAACCATTAGGCAGATTCTAAATGGGGAGAAGACATGCTTTTTGATTTTAATAAACTTAGCTGTAACAAGTATCAAAGCCCATTATCTCTATTGTCACTTAGAACACTTTCCAGTAAAACTTGATAATGTATGGGAAGATAAAGGTTTCATCAGAATATTAACACAATGAAGAGAAGATGGAATGCACTCAACGATAAATTACAACTGGAATCTTCAATAAGACTGTCATGGGTATATTTCAATCTAGAAAGTCCTATACAAAACAATGTCTCATGAATTGAGTGACTGATGATTTTATATGCTTCATGCTTATTTTTAAGTTACAATTACTAATGCAGTACTACATCTCCAAAGCTGATGACAATCAAGCAAAACTGGTAATAAATTTGGAATCAGTGTCACATGTACCCAAGAATAAAGTGCAAGTTACAAACCAGCAGAATTTTTTTGATAATAATAAAAAGGTTAACTGTTGACTTCAAGTTTCACCTCTCAAAACTCATTCAAACATGCATATACATGAAACTCAAGAAATAAAACAATATAAAATGTGTGTGTGTGTGAGAGAGAGAGAGAGTATAGGTGAAATAAACATTAGAGATGTTTTGCCTTGTACAGAAACTGTAGGAGCTACTTAGAGATATTGCAAGTTCTAAAAGTAACAAAAACCACCACAATGTCAAAAACCCTTCCAGATCATCAGGAGGTACCTCAGAATCACAAGTGTTTCATGCCTTGTCTGTGTGGCTACATTGTTATGCTTCACTCAAGTGAAGCATACAGGCTAAGCATGAGTGAAACAACAATGTGGTCACACAGACAAGGAAAATATCAAACAATACAACAGCTATATTTGCTAGGAAAATTAACAGCAATGTCTTGAGACTTCTTAATGTGTACATACGTTAAATGATGAATAACAAACAATTACTGCTGAAAGAACTCCATACTATAACAATAATAAAATCATTTCTATTACACTAAGCAACCCCGAAATTTTGTTTGCTTATATGTGAAACATGTTTATGATTAATTTTAGGACACCGTTCCCCAAAAATTACATTTTTTTTCCCTATCACATTAATTTTTTTCCTTCTTACCATTACCAGTGAAGAATTCTGCATAGAGGTAGGGGTCCACCAAGGTTCTGTCCTCAGCCCCCTCCTATTCATCATAGTCCTCCAGGCGATAACAGATGAATTCAAGACAGGATGCCCCTGGGAGCTTCTCTATGCTGACGACCTTGCACTAATTGCTGAGTCACTATCAGAACTAGAGGAGAAGTTTCAGGTGTAGAAGCAGGAACTAGAATCGAAGGGCCTTAGAGTCAACCAGGCTTAACAACAAAATAAGTATTGAGGTTGATTCATTCAACTGGAACGAGTTGTTCAAAGATGGTGCCCCAGCAAGGTCACAGTCTAGTGACTTAGATAAATAAAAGATATATATATATATAAAGATCATTGATTAGAGAACAAACATCAAATTCGGGCCAATGACTTCATAAAATTCCATGCTTCTATACATTTCATCATATACAAAGAATACCATGGCATTCAACATATAAAAGAAATACATATATAAGCACAGAAGGTGCTTATATATATATTCCTTTTATATGTTTAAGACCAGGGTATTATTTGTATACGATGAAATGTATAGAAGTGTGGGATTATATAAAGTTGTTGGCTCGAATTTGATGTTTGTTCTCTAATCAATGAATTTTTTGTCTCTGTCTCAATTTCATTGAAGGACTTCTTTTTTGCAGTCCTATATATCTTTTTTTGTTTCCATAAAAAGAAACAAAAATTATTTCTTGCCATATATATATATATATATATATATATATATATATATATATTTATATAAAGGGCATTATTACAGAAAAATAATAACGCCACACAGTGGACTTCTCAAAATAACCACATTTAGCACCCAATGCGAGGAAAAAACAACCAACAGAAGATGACCAACTTTCTTTTAAAATAAACTTAATTGTGTATCGACCGCATTGGGTGCTAAATGTGGTTATTTTGAGAAGTCCACTGTGTGGCGTTATTATTTTTTTGTAATAATGCCCTTTATATAAATATAAACGAATAATTATATTCTTGGGAATAAAAATTTCCCTTATGAATTTTTTTACACACTGGCTTCTTGATAAAATTCTTGTAAAAGAGTTTTATCCTTTTTTGAATTTATTTATATATATATATACCGTCCGAGCGCAATCGTTGCCAGAGCAGCTGTCTGGCTTCCGTGCCGGTGGCACGTAAATAGCACGAGCATGATCATTACCAATGTCGCCTTCCTGGCACTTGTGCCAGTGGCACATGAAAAGACTTTCAAGCGAGATCATTGCCAGTGCCGATGGACTGGCAGTTGACACGTAAAATACACCATTTCGAGCGTGGTCGTCGCCAGTACCGCCTGACTGGCCTTCATGCCGGTGGCACGTAAAAGCACCCACTACACTCTCGGAGTGGTTGGCGTTAGGAAGGGCATCCAGCTGTAGAAACTCTGCCAAATCAGATTGGAGCCTGGTGTCGCCTCCTAGTCCACCAGTCCTCAGTCAAATCGTCCAACCCATGCTAGCATGGAAAGCAGACGTTAAACGATGATGATGATGATGATGATGATATATTATAAATTTAAATAATAAGGGTGAAAAATTGAATATTAATTTGATTAATATCAATTTAAAACCAGTGGCCTAGCATACTGAAAAATCTGAAGATTCAGAAAAAATATATTACATACATGTAAGAGGGATGACCACTAAGTGGACGTCCATTATACTAGAAGAAGACCACTAAGAAAAGATTGTTGGGAAGAAAATTCAGTAAATGCCAGAACGTAAGCGAGCAAGACAAATGAAAAGATACAAAATATAAGAATTAATTACAGTTTCATTGTTACCACTTACATAAATGTCCACAATTCATCAGTGATCGTCATAGCAATATAATTTGCAGAACTATACACGAGATGTCCACATGAGATTGAACATGTATATAGTTCTACCAATTACATTTAGGGTTATATTTCAAAAGTCTTTGTTTTGGCATGCCAAAATACCGGAAATCATTCTGCAGAAAATAATTCTTAACAGTGAATTTGCTGGTTAGAGAACATATATTGGGTCATCCCATAGATAATGCAGTTTTTTTTACACTTCTTTATTTTTCAAAATTAAGATAAACAAAGTTCTTTTCTAATCTAAAATTTACTCTCCTTCATTTTCTACAATGCTCTTCCATCTTTCTGTTAGACTTGCAATGATCCTCTTCCAAAATTCACTTGTCTGTGATGAAAAATACTCCTCCAGTTCTGTTCTGACCTCATCTACAGAATTCATTTTTTTCCCCATCCAAATGATTTTGAAGACTGTAGAATAAATGATAATCAGATGGGACAATATCACGTGAATATAATGAGTGGGGCATCGTTTCCCATTCAAACTGCTCCTGCCTTTGAAATGTCATCTTCGCTGTATGTGGGTGAGTATTATCCTGACAGAAGAACACCTTTTGTCTTCTGCCCCCCCCCACTCGCAATTCAATGGTGCACCCTCAGATTTACTCTACTTTAGCATTTTTACAATTTAGTGCCCTCCCAAAATATTTTGAAGCACCCCCAGAAACTAAAGCTTATATCATAAAACCAATGATCTATCCACCTAGACCTCAGGATAGATCATTGGTTTTATGGTATAAGCTTTAAGTTGAACCCAATGTTGCTTCCACATGTTGTGCTCCATTTTGATCATGCACAGTGTAGGACTCAAGATTGTGACTACAGTTCCTGGTAATGAATGCAGTCCACCTGCAAAATTCTAAGTGAAAACTGGAAATTAAGTTACAGACCAACTTGATCTCTTTTCATTCTAGCACTGAATTCACATCAGAATTTTGCAGAATTTTGGTTGGATTCCTTCTTTCAGATGTATATTTAATGTAATTTAAATGCTTTATCTTGATACATAACTGCAATTTCATAAATCCCTTTCACTGAAATTTTTTTGCCCATGTTGAAAAAGCAGAATTTTGAGGAATTTCAGTTCAAGTCTACCTATTTATCACCATTTGCTGAGTATGACTATCAACACAACTGTTTTGGAATTTTAATGAACTTGTTTTCATTAAATCAGCTGTTACTAATGTAATATTTCTTGAAGCAATATTTGCTCACCATGGTCATGTTATTAAGAAGCTCACTTTGCAACCACATAATTTTGGGTCCAGTCTTGTGACAGTTTAGTCTGGGAGTTATCCAAAATGCAAGAGAAACAAAAGTAACATCTATTTAAACTGTCAGAAAGACATAATATAATAATAGTTTAACATTTTGATACAAAGCCAGCAATTTTAGGGGAAGGGGGCTTGTCAATTACTGATCCTAGTGCTCAACAGTTACTTATTTTAATGACCCTGAAAGGATAAAAGTCAAAGTTGACCTTGGCAAATCTTAAGCATAGAATGTTAAAAACCGGAAGAAATGTTTTTGGCATTTTATCAGACATGCTAATGATTCTCTCAGGTTGATGTCTTAATGATGAGGGAAAAGGAATGAGGTTCAGTAATTAGGTGATACTATTTTATAGCATGTCAAGTAACAAGAGACGTTTATGTGAATAATCACTGTGTGTGTGTGTGAAAACATAATAAAAGCAATGTAATGTGCAAATTGACTCTCCCAGTACCCATTTAAAGCAAAAACAACTGTTCTTAATGTTTGTTAATGCTAAAATTAAGAATAAAAAACCAGAACCAATTAACCAGATATTAACCCATTAGCTCCCATAATTCTATTAACTGGAATTTTTTTAATGAAACTTTGATTTCTAGCATAAAACAGTGTTTGAAACATGCTGGAATGATCAAAATAAAATTTTAAATAGAAATAAGCGAGATATTGGGTGAAAATTAGCAAACCTCATTTGAATATCAGAGAAATATACCTAGCAGATATAGCGAAAAGGTTAGATATGTGTAAATATTGACAGATAATTACGAAATTTGTAATTTTTAAGTGATCTCATATGAGATCACTGGTAGGTAATGGATTAAGAAGTGTTATTTTGCAGAAATAGTGTTCCAGAAACATTAGTGCCTGACAATGCCAGCAAATTTCATGATAATGATTTGTGAATATGGCTTCATAATAAATGTAAACCCATATAAACACCCCCATATTATCCAGAAGTAATTGGGACAGCTGAAAAAATAGTAACAAGTGTTAAAATAGGTTTCAAAGCTTACTTAGTAAGTAAAGGTATTATTAGTGCCTTTTTGAGTCACTAGATAATCCTGCTTTCTAAGGACTTTTAGTTTATTGTCTTTGATGGACCCAAGTAACAATGTCTTATAAAACTGAAGCTGCAGTTTAGTATTGAGGTAGAAGAAATGATGAATTACAAGCTAGATTTATTTCTCAAGGCGGCAATAGTGTTGCTGTGATTCTTCTTGTAATGTTTTGAAGCGAATGGTGTCAGAATGTCATAGATATGCTAATGTTATAGTGTTGCATACATTTTATATACTATTTAAGGTAGCTCACTAGTTCAAGGTATTTAGTTGAATAAAGCTTCTGAACGTGAAGCATTACAACTTGAAATGAATTTAGTATGACATGACACTAAATAATGAATAACAATTTCAGATTTCGTGAAATTTCTCCCAAATTTGAATAACCTGAAGTTATTCAAATTTTCCCTATATTATTAAAAAAATGTAATGACGAATATCATGTTGATTTTTTTCCCCAAATATTAATAATAAAGAAGTTACAAGCATTTAAAATTACGTAATTTTAGTTAATCGGAAGCGTCCATTGCCGGACGCACCAGAAATTGAGACATTTTGTCTCCATGGAAACAGGACATAGAACGAAGGCGAAACAGCCAAATATTTTTTAAACTACACCTTAACGTCTAAAAACAAAAAGGTCGAAGCATTGTGCCATAGCACCATTTATTTTATCGCTTGTGCTTCCAAGTATCATTAATAACATTTGAATCAAAGTCAATCTCCACGAATATTATCTTTTATCTAAATCACAATCCTCGAAACATTTGCTGAACACTACAGATCGATATCAAATGTACTTTCATTTTTCTTATGATGAAATTCGAAACGAAGTTTTAAAAAATGCAGCAAAACTGCGAAAGTTTGAATAAGGGAAATAAGAAACTCAGCTAGATGTTCATTTGAGAGTTACCTACCCTTTGTTGTTTTATTTATGTCTCTGAATGTCGTAAACATTTCGCGGTATATTTCCGTCGCTCGTTTGAATTGTTATTTACACCTACTAAAAATGCTTCCTGCTTCGAAAAATCATCAGGTTCTTAACGGAAATCGACGCCATACACGATCTCTGAGTAGAAAGTCTAATAATTATAACCATTTAAAAGTCGAAAGTAAAATGTCACCACGTGTTGCTAGTGCTAGTGACATCAAAACAGAAGACACCCAGTATACAAAACTCCTTGAAAATAGTAATGAAGCAGTTGGAAGAAACGAAACTTACAGAAGCGACACAGCTAATCAACAAGGACTTTCTGACAAAAATACTACCCGAGTTAGAAAGCAAAGATCGAAAATAACGATTAAATACGAAAAGAATGATGAGTTTGAAAATAACAATACAGATGTTGAAACTGTATCGCCGTATTTTACAACGAAAAAACACGAGCAAACTGATCTGGAACAGGAAAATAAAAGAACCAAATGGGAACCCGAAGGGTGGTCATTAGTTCTCAATAACATTCGAGAGATGCGTAAACATCAAGACGCCCCAGTAGATAGTATGGGTTGCGATACGATATCAGATCGTACTTCAGCACCTGAAATATTCCGATACCAGGTCCTGTTATCACTGATGCTGTCCAGTCAAACTAAAGACGAAGTCACCTCAGCAGCAATGATGCGACTGAGAGAATATGGATGCAACATCGACAACATCTTGGAAACTACGGATGAAAAACTGGGCAAACTTATTTACCCTGTTGGCTTTTGGAAGAGGAAGGTCGAGTATATAAAGAAAACAACACGCATTCTGAAAGAGAAATATCATGGTGATATTCCTCACTCTCTCGAAGGTTTGCTTCAGTTACCCGGTATTGGTCCCAAAATGGCTCACCTGATTATGAAATGCGCGTGGGACAAACTAACAGGAATTGGTGTGGACACACATGTTCACCGCATTTCTAACAGACTTGGATGGGTTCCTACACAAACAAAAGAACCTGAAAAAACTCGCAAATTTCTTGAAGACTGGCTGCCTCGCGAATATTGGAATGAAGTGAACCATTTGTTGGTCGGTTTTGGCCAACAACTCTGCAGACCCGTCAACCCAGCTTGTGTTACGTGTCTTAACAAGGAACTCTGTCCAACTGGTCGCAAGAACGTGAAAGCTATGAAGATAACGAAGAAAAAAACATGAGTAATAACTGTGTGTTGGCATAATGATATTTTCATTGTAGGAATTCAAACAATATTAACGAATTAATGTATACATATTGATATAAAAGCCATTCAAACAACAGTCTTATACTGAGCAAAAACTAAATTAACATGTTTGTCTGTTGTTATGCATATTTTAGTTTGTCAATTGAGTTTTCACAATTAAAGCGCCATTGTATTCTGATTTATAGTAAAATGTTCATCAGTTAGGTTTTTTTCTCATCGCTTTATCAAAATATCCAAGTATAGAATTTTATTTCTATTTTGCACGGTCTCGTTTCATCGACCAAACGAAAATTAGATATAAATGCTAGGGTATTGTGAAAGAACACCTAATTCGAACGTTACTGGTAATGTTTTGTATTTCAAGACACGAGAAGATTTTTTTAAAATGCAATTGTTCAAACTACAATGGAAAATCATTTATACTTTCATAAAAATGAACCATCATTTAAGAAAGTGCCTTTCAGTCTCTCTCCTCCTCTCTCACACATTCTGGCACTTATGTACTGTTATACACATCTATATTGAGCTATTTCTATTTACATGTATATGTTATAACATATTTTTGTACATATAATCACATTACATATGTGTGTAGCAGAATATACCCATATTTTGTGTAGAATACAAAAATTATTTTATTTCTCATAGTATCTAGTTAAAAGAATATCAATAGACTTGCATATGTGCAAAATGAAAAGTAAATTAGCAGATCGTGGTTAAGCAGCTCATAAGTCCAAGTTTAAATCTATTGCAGGAATTTCATTGTATATTTGGGCAGAACACTTAAATTTGCATATTTTAATACAGGAGTAGGTTGCATATCCTAGGGAAATATTACCAGTGATAATTAACATTGTTGTGCTTGCTTGGCTTCAGGTAATCACGTACAGCGATGTAAAATATTCGCAATTATAGTCCTAGCATGAGATTCAGTTCATCTCAAACTCCATTAATATGTCATAGAAAAGCTAATATGCTACTGGAACAGTCCATGGACGGATTGATGTGTAGAACAGTATGGAAAAGAAATGATTCTGAGAGTGTGTGTGTGTGTATACAAGTATATGAGACTTTTATTAACATTACTGCATCATAACCATTAACATTACCATCTTGTATTCATTTAATTTCATCAAATAAACTGGTCTTATTTTATTGTCATGGCCATCTATTTATGTGACCATTTTCAAATAAATTGTTTACTTCCCATCTTAGTGAAAATTAATAAGGAAATAAAATATTTTTTATGTAAAATTTGGTAAAAACTTATATTTTTATTTTTATTGTATTTTTACTGCATGGAAGAGATTGTTTATTTATTGGAGCCATTGTTATTTTACAGCTAGTTGCCCTTCCATGCTGCTAGGCACTCAACCAAGAAGTAGGTGTGGAAGCTTTATGGTCAGCCAGTTAAGTGAGAAGAGTTATTGGTTAACTTTATGTCATCTCTAATTAATCAAAGGTACCAAGAATGCAAATGTCCAATTCTATCTTGTTATTATTCTTTCACACCGGCAGCCAGAGCATTTGCTGTTTCACGGTTTGTTATGATGGCAAGTTAAATCCAATCGTTCAGTTATGTTACTCTAAATCCCGAAAATTCCATCTCCTCATGTTTTGTCTTCAACCAGCTTCTGGTTTCTCTCTCTCAGTTCTGTTAACCATTTAATTCTCCCAACATGACATTTCCTACGCTCCCCCACCTTATATAAACTAGTTCCATTCAGATTCCCCTACCTCATATTTTAATATCTTGCCACACGAAGTAGAAGTCAAAGAAGATGTTCAGATAAATCAACTTCGTTTCCAGCCTCGCACACATCTAAAAACCTCTTTTTACTGTGCAAATTATAACTACTTTATTATTTCATTATCTATCTATGTACCCACAGTTTTGTCTTCCATGCCTTATGTTAGAGAAAACTTAAGATCCCTATATTCAATCCAATTCTCTCTCTTTCTCCCTTCTCCCTCTCTTTCATGCACATTTATTATTGTTATTCACTCCTTGTTCAACTGTTGGTTATAGCTCTAGTTAAGAATGCAAATGTCCAATTCTATCTCATATTATTGTTGTTGTTATTCTTTCACACTGGTAGCCAGAATGTTTGCTGTTTCATGGTGTGAATCCACCACCTTATACAGTCCACCCATCCTGCTCCCCACCACCTATACCGCCTGCCCTATGATCTAATGGTCTGTAATACTAACTTCAGGAAACAGGAAAGGTGGCTACTTATAAATGCAAAAACCTTCCCAGGTGAAGAATGCAGTAGTTAGTGACTTCAGGGTCAGAGCTAAATGGATGCCCAGAAGACGACCAGCATGGGAAAGAAGGGCCTGGAAGCTTAAGGATCCTGAGAATGGACAGAGATTTAGAGACATATATTCGAAGCTTTTGACAAAAAAGAAGAGGATATAGCATCACATAATGTAGAAGACAACTGGAGGTTCCTATGGGACAACCTGTTGAGGGCTACTGTGGATGGTGCAAAGTCCCCTCTTAACCTAAGGTAACGTGGTGGTGGGACAATGTAGTTGACAGGCCATTAGGGAAAAGAAACAAGCATGGAAGGAGTGAAAGAACAGTGGTAGCAGGGAACTGTATCAGATCACCAGAAGGGAAGCTAATGACAGGTTTACTTAGAGGGGAAGCAGATAAGGAAAAATTTGCCAATGTTCTGTGTCGTGAGGACCAAAGACTTGAAAAGTTTCGTATTGTAAGACTGTGTGAGACAGAATCGTAATGTCATAGGAAAGAAATGTGTCCACATGGATGATGGCTCACTTGCATTTAATGCGGCTGCAAAGAGAGAGATCTGGAAATGCCACTATGAAAGGTTGCTAAATGAAGAGAGTGAATGAGAGAAAGAGAGTCTGCCAAATGTCAACCCAACAGAGGGACCAGCTGTCCGAATTGACAGTAGCTTGTTAGATAAAGCAATTAAGAGTATGAAGACAGGGGAAGCCCCCGGCCTACCAGGAATCACCGCAGAGATGCTTAAAATATCTGGTGGTGTAGGCTATAATCTAGTCACCCGTATAGTCAATCAAGTGATACATGAAGGAGTCAATACCCAATGACTGGTGTAGCAGCACCATAGTCAACTACTATAAAGCTAAAGGTAACACATTAGATATAAATAATTACAGAGGTATCAAGCTGTTAGATCAGGTAATGAAAGTCATGGAGAGGGTCATAGCCCAACTAATTAGGGAGAGAGTTAGTTTAGACAAGAGGCAGTTTGGGTTTGTGCCAGGGAGAATCACTACTGATGCTATATTTCTGGTAAGACAGCTGCAGGAAAAATACCTAGCCAAAGATAAACCTCTGTACTTGGCTTTCGTTGACATGGAGAAAGCCTTTGATAGGGTCCCCCGATCTCTTATCTGGTGGTCAATGCAGAAATTAGGGATAGATGAGTGGTTAGTGAGAGCTGTACAAGCCATGTACAGGGAGGCTGTCAGCTGAGGGTCGGCAACGAGTATAATGAAGAATTCCAGGTAGGGGTAGGGGTCCACCAAGTATCAGTCTTCAGCTCCCTCTTATTCATCATAGTCCTCCAGGCAGTAACAAAAGGATTCAAGACAGGATGCCCCTGGGAGCTCCTCTATGCTGATGGCCTTGCTCTAATAGCTGAGTCACTATCAGAACTAGAGAAGTTTCAGGTGTGGAAGCAAGGTCTAGATTTGAAGGGCCTTAGAGTCAATCTAGCAAAAACCAAAGTCTTAGTAAGTTGGAAGGCAGACAAATCACAAATCCCTTCAGGTAAATGGCCCTGCTCGATCTGTAGAAAAGGTATAAAAATAGAAGATGTACCCAGTGTAAGCTATGGACACATAAGGGGTGCAGCAATATCAAAAGAAGGCTAACTGGGAAGATAGATTTTGTGTGTGGCAGATGCACAAGGGCAATAAACACTGAAAATGTGCAGAAAACAGCTTCCGTCACATTCCAGGGAGAAAAACTAGAAGTGGTTGATAGCTTCAGTCACCTAGGTGACCAAGTCAGTAGCAGCAGTAGATGCTCTGAGAGCATAGCTGCTAGAATATGAATAACCTGGGCAGAGTTCAGAGAGCTCCTATCTCAGCTGGTAACAAAGGGCCTTTTGCTCATTTGTTCAGAGTGAAAGGTAGACTGTATGATGCATGTGTGCAAACTGCCATGCTACACGGCAGTGAAACATGGGCTGTAACTGCTGAGGACATGCGTAAGCTTGCAAGAAATGAAGCTAGTATGATCTGCTGGATGTGTAATGTCTGTGGGCATACACAAAAGTGTAAGCGCCTTGAGAGAAAAGTTGGATATAAGAAGCATCAGGTGTGATGTGCAAGAGAGACGACTGCGCTGGTATGGTTATGTCTTGCATATGAATGAGGCAGGTGTGTGAAAAAGTGTCACACCCTAACAGTGGAGGGTACTTGTGGAAGAGGTAGATCCAGGAAGACTTGGCATGAGGTGGTGAAGCACGACTTTTGAGCGTTGTTCCTCACGGAGGCAATGACAAGTGACCGAGACCTTTGGAGATATGCTGTGCTTGAGAAGACCTGGCAAGCCAAGTGAGACCGTAACTGTGGCCTATGTCAGTGTCGCATAACTGATCCATTTAAGAGTTCCCTTCAACCATTGAGCAATATAGTGTGGTTGAGAAGACCTGTTGAGTCAAGTGAAATCATTGTCATGGCTGATGCCAGTACTGCCTGACTGGCATGTAAAAGCACCATTAGAGCATGGTCGATGTCAGTGCTGTCTGACTGGTCCTGTGCCGGTAGCACATAAAAAGCACCATACGAATGTGGTCGATGCCAGTGCCACCTGACTGGCTCCTGTGCTGGTGGCACTTAGAAAGCACCATTCAAGCATGGTTGATGCTAGTACCGTCTGACTGTCCCCCATGCCAGTGGCACATAAAAGGCACCCACTACACTCTCGGAGTGGTTGGCATTAGGAAGGGCATCCATTGTAGAAACCTTGTCAGATCAGATTGGAGCTTAGTGCAGTCTTCTGGCTTGCCAGTCCTCAGTCAAACCATCCAACCCATGCAAGTATAGAAAGTGGATGTTAAACAATGATGATGATGATAACCCCAGCTATGATCATTCTGTGAGAATATAGAAGATGGTGGTACTGGTGGTGTAGGTACATCATAGCACTTGGTTTAATACCACTTCCTGGCACATAGAGGCTTTTAGCTTTTGGATGAGGCTCTCTCTTGATAAGGTTGCCATTACTGTGATGTCACAAAGCATTGGTACCTTCTATAGCTACAAAAAACAAAAGCACTAAATCCGCTGGATAGTTTCCCTCTTCTCTGACATTCATATAGACTTCAAACATAGGTGTTAGAGAAGACAGAAAATAAACCCTCACAGTACCTACAAACATGCAAATCCACATACTCTTTCTCCCCAAGACACATATTCATTCTTGATTTCTAGCTCACCTTTACCATCCAACTTCACATTGAAGTATTGGAATTCACTTTGAAAGATGATCCCTGTGCATACGTAGATTATACTCCCTGACATTCAACTGAATATCAACAAGAATTTCTGGTTACTCTGGCTCAAAGCCTCCATCTTCAACTTTTCTAAATTCTTCTGCTTCCTCTATTACTCTCTGAATCCCTCTAACTACCAACAATACTGTGACCATATCTCTGCATTAATGACATAATCTCATCTCACACCTCTCTGTAGTAATTGTTTTTTGGTGACTTCAATATTTATGACATATTCTATGGTGACAAGCTAGCAGAATCACTGGGTGAAATGCTTAGTGGTATTTCATCTGGTTTTACATTCTGAGTTCAAATTCTGCCAAGTTTGACTTTGCCTTTCATCCTTTTGGGGTTGATGAAATAAGTACCAGTTAAATACTGAGATTGATGTGATTGACTTACTCTTCCCCAAAAATTGCTGGCCTTGCACCAAAATTTGAAACCAATATTCATGACTCTTCTTGGTTATCACACTCCTTATATTAATGGATCATTAGCTCCTTACATCAACTAGTTTCATTTCCTACATGGCCAGCTCTCATACACTCCGGTCATATTGTCAGCCTGCAACATTAGTTATATTAATCTCAGTAGTTCCGGAGGGCCTGTGAAGGCAATGGTCACAGGTCTTTCCTCTACACCAAACTAATAAAATTAAAAAAAAAAAAAAATAGCATACCTGAATTACACTATTCAGTGTCCTTCCTTTCATTTAAGAGGTTCTGAGTTCAAATCCCACTGAGATTAAGTTTATTTTTCATCTCCCCATTGTGGCATTCTCCAACAGCTTGTATGTTTCCTTAATGATTTGTTTGGGTTCTGTAAAGCTAGATCAATCAGAGACCTACCCTCAGTTGTCACTAACCAATGGGCCCCTGCCCAAGAGGAATTTGGTGAAGGAAGTGTTATTATGCTCAACTTTAGTAAACGGTATGCAAATCCTGTCAAAACTCCTTGCCTTTGAGATCCATTGGTTTCATTGTTTGGTTTGGCATTCCTGCCAGAAAACAATATTTTGAACTATGCAGATAGGACTTGGATAAGCTCTATCAACTCATGTGCCCAGTTCTATGCCCCCACTCTTCTCTTATATACCAATGCCTTACTTACTGGCACACCCAACAATGCCCATTTTGATGTAGACACCATCTTTCATGTTTTCTTAACTTTCCCACTCAAGCATCACACACATGCAACCTGGATATCCCATGTCTAACCTGTCTTAATTCCATATATAAAAATCTCAAAACCATAATCCACTGGAGTCACGCTAGGCTTGTTACCTTCAACAGCAAACACACACATACAAGCATTGCTTATAAATCATCATTGCAGTTCACACCCACCTAAAGATGAACAGCCTGAAACTACAGACCTTGTGATCATCCCAAATGCTAGGCTTTATTATCACCAAGATACTTTCAAGGCAAATGCATACCATTAATATAGGACTGCATCTCAAAGACCCATCCTTCTCCTCAAAGCTTAAGAGAGACTCACAATGAAGTATTGCTCCAGCATGTGGGGTAGAGCTAGTGTTGCACACACAGACTGTAAACTGCATCCAGAGAATGTGACAAGGCTGTTTGGCGTAAAGTCACTCAAACATACTCCAGCAGTTGCAGTTTTGTAACTCCACTTTTTCTACTTCTACAACAATAACCTCTTCTTGGAATTGGTTAACCTTGTGTCACAACCACTTGGCTCCCCTTGTCTCTCTTCTCATCATTCACATTGAGTCCATCACCCCCAGGCCCTGAACTAAACATACCTAGTTGTTCCTCCCTGGAACATTGACTTTGTAGAAAATTCTCTACCTGCACTTTTTGACTTGCAATAGTTTGTGTGGAACATTAATAGCATCATTTTATTAGACTCAGAGGGCAGGCAAAGGCTATGGGCATTGTCCTTTCCTTTAGATTTAACAAATAAAAAGAATGGAGGAGAAAAGACTTCAATCACCATTGGCAGCTTTGTTGGTACTCCCCTAATAGCAAGAATATATTAACACAGTTCATTGATGAAGTAACAAGAATTTTCTCTCCCACAAAATAAGAAATCATCTGGTTAAGGTTAGAGTTAAGTTTCATTTATCTGACAGCCAATATTAGTTAAACTCTTCAGATGGTTATTTGGAGTTGAACTAAGAACACAGAGGTATAAAATTGGTATGACTGTGTGGTTAATAATGTCATTTTGTAAACAAGTGTCTTCCATTATAACCTTGGGTTAATTAAAAGCTTGTGGTTGAAATTTTGCTAGATGGAAATTCTGTGAGAGCCAACTGAAGAGACTGTTCCTGTTTTTGGTTGGAAGACTGAATCTGTCAACTGGTTTCACAAACACTATTTTGCTCTCAGGTGTCCTTAGTGACATCCACTCTGTCGCATTCATTCAGGCAAGGTCTCTGAAAAATATCACGTGTCCAACCTTTCTTCTTCTAACAAAGCCACACACACTTGCACACAACTTTGCAATTCTGTTGTCTTTGATAACTCAGTATCCTTTCTAATAATGTGTATGTTATGATCCACAAAACTTCTAAATTCTTTAATAACCATTCAACTGGAAAATATTTTTTACACAATTTCTAAGATTGCTTAGAAATAAAGTACAGTAAAAGAAAATAATTACTTTATAGAGATTTTATAAATAAATAGATAAATACAATATTTTAATTTTGTTTATGAAATTTAATTAGAACTAAGGGCTAAAACATTATAGATACAAAGCATCTGAGTTGCATACATCAGTAACATCTGAGATGATGGAACTGAGAGTGAGTTCATCAGCTTTTGGCCGACTTGGTTTCTTGCTTAACAACATCAATGTAAACAAGACGGGTAAGTGTAGCAAAGTGAAGTGGAAGAGATTCCGAGAAGATTTGCTATCACCCTCTTTGTAGAATCTCCAGCCTAGATAGGTGAGATAAAAGTTCAAGGGTAGAGAATCAATGACGAACATCCAAGTGGTTAGTTCTGCAAATGGCGCCAAGATGCTGAGGACTGTTGTTGCTGCACAGTAGCGAAAGGCAACTCGTCGGCAAAGGCTAGGGTTCATTACAGATGCCATGCAATAGCCTCCGCGTGAATAGTCTGCACGAAGGTTCCAACTGAGAGAGTTGAAGTGAGGAAACTGCCAAGCATACATGACTGCACCGAGCAACCAGGCACCTAGGAAAATACAAGTAAAAATGAGGTTAAATTCTAAAGGAATATTTGAGTGAAAAAGAACAATAATTTACTGTGTCATTTGAATTTTATGCAGCTGACATCTAGCCCAGATAATAGTAAGCTAGGGAGTCATTGATTTACATTTTACACTTGCATACTAATTAAATAAGTACCATGAGACTAATTAGGTGCAAGAGTATTATATAATTAATAAATGTTTCATTAATTGGCTGTAAGTCATATGAATCAAGAGAAAAGCACTTGCAAATATCCTTGCTTCAGTAAATAAATGATCGAAACCTTTAAATTCATTTTCTCTTTTTTGCATTAACAAGGAAACATTCATAAGGCCAAATGCAAACAACTTTTGGAGAAGTCATCATCACTATCACTGTCGTTTTAACATCAGTTTCCAAGCTGGTACATGTTGGATGAGTTCACAGTACAGCATGCTGTCACTCTCCTACATCTTGTGTCATTCAATCTGCAAGCTCCAACAAACATCCTGAAACCAAACCTCACCATTATTTGTTATGTCTTATTTCACCATGTGCTATGTGTATATTCCACATACCAGCACAGTAAAATCTGCTGAAGAGATTTTAATACCCAGTTGCTCTCTCAGCTCACTTGTGCTCTACTCTTCAAAGCATGGATAAGACAGACTTAAAGATATATGTTAATGTAGCAGCATCAAAAAATGTCATGAAATGATACCAGAGTTTCATCATCATTCCCATCTATTAGTACCAATCTCCTCCACATAGTCTCATTTACTAGATTGTACATTAAATATTTACTTTGATCAACTCTTTCTTTCCAAGAAGTACATCCTTTGAAACTCCCTTCTATGCTATAAATATAACCCAAATCCCTCAAAACCTACCCTACTGTCTTATAGGAAGGATATATTAGACAGTCTAGTTATAGATACAGAGAATGGCAGGATGGTCAGGGCTTGAACATAGGTCTGCACAATCAAGGCTGATCAATGATTAAATAACAGTTAGACTCTTTCAAGCCTTTCTATCCTCTTTCAGAAAACTAGAGAGTACCCAACATCCTCTAATTAAGCAATACAAGATATAACCTGGAACAGAGTTGAACACAGTAAAGGACGAATTGAGTTTGGTATTGTGATAGGGAAAAATGTAGTATGGAACCGAGTTCAATAAGTAAATAGATCAGTTACATAAACAGGTTTAAAGTAACAGGTTTATTTATGTAAGTTACACATTTCTCTCTCCTATTTCTTCTGTCATTTAGCTTATAGAATAATAGTGAGCTGATAAGAGAACAGAGTAGAGCAATAGAAGAACGAGAGAAGAGAGTTATAAAGAAAAGAAAGAGAAAAGGGCAGATAGGGAAATGAGAAAAGAAAGAAAGGTGTGGACATAATGATATATATAAAAATGAAAGTAATATATGAATTTTAAAAAATTGTGTCAAAATTTACCCGTGGACAGGTCACCTGTACAGGCTGCCCAACCCATCATAGGTGGTATGGCTCCAACAAGAGAACCAACCCAAGTATTTGCAATGCTTGTCCGTTTCATTGGTGTATAGACTAATGTGTACAAGCCAAGGTTCATTAAGCCGAGGTAAGCTGTCAAAGAATTAACTCCTGAACTAAGAATTACCATTCCTGTTAAACCAGTGGCTGTTGCAAATAGGACTGCATGGAGTGGACTGTAAAATAAAATAAAAATATAAAATAAACTGACAGTCAGATTAGAAAAAGAGAATTACAATATAAAAATCCCCAGTGTTTTATCAATTTGATAAATTATAATCCCACACTATTTCTCTAATAGGCATAGGCATGGCTGTATGATAAGAAATTTACTTGGTTTTGGGTTCAGACTGTGGTACCTTGGGCAAATGTCTTCTACTACAGCCTGGGCTAACCAGAGCCTTGTGAGTAGATCTGGTAGATGAAAACTAGATGAAGTCCATCATATATCGTATATGTGTGTGTCTGTGCGCGCATATAACTATCTCCTTGATTTGACATTGCAAGCAAGTGTCACCATCATGTAAGCAGTGTCTTTCATTCCCAGTCTCCAGAGACATAACTGATCATGGGGAAACAAGTGAAGGTTGCCAACAGGAAATGCATCCAGTCGTAGAAAATCTATCTCAAACATATTCTGTTCAACCAAATCAAACATGGAAAAGTGGACATTAAAACAGTGATGATGATGATGATGATGCAATGTTATGTATGCCGGTAATAAAACCTCACAATTCTCATGAATGACAAGAGCCAATTCTAACAGGACCCCTCCTGACACCTTATTACAATTCACCTTTATCTGGTGACCTTTTCATGTGAAACCTCATATACCTAAATATTGTCAAAACTGAGATTAGGATTTGGTTAGCTTTCCTTTTAGCTATATCCACACAGGATGTGTATTGGCAGAATCATTAGAAGAGTGCTCTGTGGCACTTAATTACAGCCCTTTATGTTCTGAGTTCAAATCCTGCAAGGATCAGTGGTATAAAGTACCAGTCATGTAATTACTGAGGTCAATTTAATTAACAGTATTTTCCTTCAAAATGTATGGCTTCATGCAACTGTTAGAAATTAATATCCTAAGTTTAATGATTTCCAATCAAGTAGAACCATGTTGTTGATTTAAAACAGAAACATGCCAACAAGGGAACAGCTACATGATCACTTGCCTTGCAAGAAATAGCAGTCGCCTCCCACCCAATCATATTTAATGATGTTCTAAATATACTATGTCTGAAGAAAAAGAGAGGCTGATCACAGCTGGAACCCTTTTGATCACAAGTCTGCTTAAATGTTGTGAACCTGGACTTAAAACAACACATGCTGTTATACTCATTTCTGTATTTTTGAAGTTGTCATCATTCCCGTTTTTTTAAAGTCTGACACTTTGCCTTACCTGAGGTAACTTCGTACTAATACACGGTTTCTGGTTCTGTTCATCTGTGCATCAAATGGCACTTCAAAGAACTGAAATATAAAAATGAATTTAAATATTAACAGGAAAGAAAAAAGAAAAAAAACAAGGCAATGTATATGGCTCGTATCAGGATTAGTGGTAGTGTAAGTCAGAGATAACCATTATGATAGGACATGTATTTGGATCGCATCAGAGGTGCTGCTAGTGTGAGTTAGAGAGATCACAGTTATGATAGGACATGTATTTGGATCGCATCAGAGGTGCTGCTAGTGTGAGTTAGAGAGATCACAGTTATGATAGGACATGTATTTGGATCGCATCAGAGGTGCTGCTAGTGTGAGTTAGAGAGATCACAGTTATGGCTTGGATATGTTAGATAGTAGTAGTTGCATGTCATAAATCACTGAGATGGTCTAGGCATGTAATGTTTATAAATGTTATTGGATGCAGTTGCTATGCATGTATACAATGCATATGCACAAATATGTAGTGACTATACATCATAGAGGCTATTGTGATGGTAAGGACATGTGATGTGTATCAATGGTATTGTCTGGTGTATAAGATGAGAACAGAATGAGACCACTGTTATAGCAAGTATGTGTGATATGCATGGTTGGTAAGAGAATAATAGTTGATAGATGTAAGGTGTGTGATTGATGATAAATAAAGACACTTTAATCGTTGATAGTAAAGGGTAACTGAAATAGATGCAGGTGAAGAGATATATAAGTAGTTAGATCATAACCAAAATTGGATAAAATCAAGAATCCAAGGAAACTGGTAATGGCAAAAATTTGTCCAAAGAAGTTTATAAAGGTTCAAGTAAAATTACTGTGATGAACAAAGAATGTCACATTGGAACTGTTGTCCCTTAGCCCTTTGTCTAAGAATAATGAAAAGGTGTTGTTGCTTTGATTTTAGGTAAGTGGAGGAATTCAAGTGAAGAAGTGATACAAAAAAGCTGAAAGAGAGAATGAGAGGTGGTGTGAGAAGGTCAGTAAAAGCAAGGAAACTAAAATTAAAAAAGAAAGGTATAAAGGGCCAATCCTTTAAGCCTGACAAAAAGTAACTCTAAGTATTCAAATATGACTAGGAAGGAGGGAAAATAGTAAGAAAAAGAAGCAGGAAATAAAAGGCAGTCCTCAGATACAGTATAGCATGGGATAAAGATGACCTCAATTACATTTAGCAGAGAAGAAAGAGCAATAATAAACCATCGTCAGTCATTGCATGACTGAAGATGGTTTATTAAAATAGAATAGTTTGTAAACAGAGATGAAAAATCTACTCTAAATGCTGCACAATAAGAATTCCATCCAACCAATGATAGTATGAGTCAATGATGAAGCTTCTATATGGTTGTTACTTGATCTGCTAGAAATAGCAACTAATTCTCCTCCCTCAAATCACATCATACTGTACAGCCTTACAAACAAAAAGGGACACATTGGATAATGCAGACAGGGCCACATAAATCATATATCTGAAAATTAAAGATAGGACAATCATGGCTTAGAAAGACATTAATCAAAGATCTGCTGAAAAAGAGCTGACATAGAACACAACACCAACAACAACCAAGTAGACTAGAGATGAGACAAGTAAATTGATAGACTGCTAGATTATTTGCACATAGATCACTAGCTCAAAATCACTGTTGGTATTTTACTGTGTTTCTTAGAAGAACATTTTATTCTCCATTCATTCAGTTTACTTAGATAAAGAAAAGTTCATCTGGAAATGAATGCAAGCAGTGAAACCAATATCAGAAGACAAATAAATGAAATAAAAATAAAATTTCACTGACCTGATTTATAGAATTAGCTGATGCAGACATGAGGCCAGTTCCAAGGGTACACAGAAGGAAGGTACTTAAATGAAAAGGAGCAGGCGCAAGAGCATATCCAGCCATTGAGGAAATTACTACCAAACCTGAAAGACAAAAAGTCTACCAGTAAATCTATGATGATGTTTTGATGCGAGTCTGTTAAATTTGTCTTCCATTTCGGTCTTGTGGTCTTCTTAAAAAGTTATAAATACTAAAATTATATTAGACTAAGATGCAGTTGTGTGGTTAACATTCAAGTTAGCACAATCTACTCTATACGAGTTGAATTAAAAAAAAAAAAAATTATGTAAAACACAACAGGACAAAACAAAAAGCACATGAATATGAGTCTATAGGAAGGCAGTTACCTGTTAATCTAATTTTGGCAAGTTGCATATAATGATTTGGTACTTTCCATAAATTGATTTTTTGCTCCATCCACATTCGATCTTGTATAGATTCAATTTTTTCTGTTGGCATTTGAAATTCATCATTATCAGTTTCGGGTGGTAGCTCAATGCGAACCACCTCTTTTGTGGCTGGAAGGAATAAATGGAAATATTTGCTGTTGGGGGTCAATTTAACATCAATGAGTCTGTTTAAGTGGGGTACGAAGATTGACACTGTGTTATCATACTGGAAATCAGTATTATCGTCTTTACAATATGCTGTTAAATTATCACCAGCAGCCAGTTTGGCATGTAAGTTTTTAGTCTGTGTTATGTGAGGAGCTTGGAAAAATAGTGGTTCTTTTAAAGGAACAGGAACTAAGAGATCATCATCATTGTCAGAAATTTTTGCTGCAGACTGTGTTCCATACTGTAAAGAGAGAAATAAATTTTATGAAAATAATTAGATTTAATAAAACAATTCTATCATTACAAATAGATTAGGAATTGTAAAGTTTAATAAAAGCAGATCTTACAGTTTTACTGATGTAAAACTTCCATCATACAATTAAACCTTGGGAGAGGCATTATGCCAGTAATAAATACACGCACTGGTTCAGTCCTTTATTAATTTATAATGGAAGTGGAGAGACAAGTTACTGAAGAGATTGCAAGAGGGCAATGAAATGATTTTAAAAAAAAACTAAATACTGTTTATAAATTAATAAAGGACTGAACCAGTGCATGTGTTTATTACTGGCATAATGCCTCTCCCAAGGTTTAATTGTATTTCTTTCAACACATGTATCCACATCAAGAATCTTCCATCATAATTTTATGTAAAAACATTTTATGTGCCAGCTTAATAATATAGTCATTTTACTAAATTCCATGAAATTCTTGATTATTTTCAAATGTTAACTAAACACATAAGTAAAATAACTTGTGACAAATATGGTCATCATTTAAAATCTATGTTCAATGCCAGCATGGATTGGATAGTTTAACAGGGTTTGATGGGTCCAAAGACCAGATCATGTTTCAGTGTTTGACATGGTTTCAACAGCTGGATGTCCTTCCTAATGCCAACCACTTTACAGTATGTAATGGGTACATTTTTGAGCCACTATCACAAGCTCCTACAAACACAAACATCCTGGACCGGATCCAGAGAAAAAGCCACTCAGCAGCTGATTGGCATCAAATCACTTACAAACATGCTCCACCCTCTGGTCCACAGGGGTTCTCTCTCCTCTCACTGCCTTTTCTATCACTACTATAATGGCCTATGATCCTTGGAGTTGGCTGGTCTTGTACCTCCCCCATTCAGGCACATTGCCAGATCAGACTGGAGCCTGGTGCAGCCACTGGCTTTCTAGACCTCAGTCAAACCCATGCCAGCTTGGAAAACGAACGTTAAACGATGGTGATGACGATAATGATGATGAAGGAAGCCTCTATCTTTCAGGCAAATTTTTCTCAAAACACACCCTACTGTGTTAAATAAGGTAAGACACCTTAGATAATGTAGTCCCAGATACTTCTATAGAGACTCTGTTATGGCTGGAATACCTTTGACGATGGATCACTTAGGGAACTAAGCATTAGCGACAGTAGTCACTACTTATGCTTCAATATTATACGGCATTACCTTTCTTAAGTATATTGCTAATAATCTACCTTTTTACAAAAACAAAACAAATCAACAAAACAAGACTGTGATTCTTCAAAGCTTCAAATCAGCTCTGATTGCGAAAATCTATGATTAAAAATGTTCCAACCGTAATCATCCCACCAATTTAGGAGTATATCTTGGACGAAAAAAATGAAATTTGTCCTAGGCTTATTTAAAATGGCAAAGTGTGACTTGAATAAGATTTAGCTGCTATTTCTAGCATGTCGAGCAACCCTGTATAAGTTCTTTGTTAAGAGACGTGCCATGTCCTCCACCACCACCACAACCACACCCATAAAAACTTGTCACTATATTCTGTCTCTAGATTTAGCTATATTACGATGGCAAGAATGTAACTGTTTTCTGTGAGTTATTTCAGGAATCCAATGTCTTCAATTACTGCCTCTGTTAGTTGCAAAACTAACAAGGTTCCTACTTCACCGTTTATACACCCATTATTTATATGAGCCAAACGATACTGAGCTTTTATATACCATTCTCCTGTATATTATGCATTGATACGTCCTTGATGCTGTTCGATATTCGTGGCCTCTTGTTTTGACCATATCGATACACCAATAGGTGTATGCTAGTTGTTAATATATATATCATATAGGTACATATTAAGCACTGAACGTATCATATAGATACATTTTAGGTACTGAACGTATTTAATGAATCCATTGTTATCAAGAAAGTTTGGTGGTGTATGATGAATTTAATAGGGACATGACCTGTTGTACACTAACCATAACACGTTGCCCTTCTAGATACTGATGGTCGCTCGTCTTAGAAAAAACTAGATGATCTGATATCAATTCTGAACAGTTCGGTGAAGCAGTGTAAATGGTTTTGCTCAGGAAGATATTGAAAGAAACCAGAAGTTATGATTTAATTCAGTTTAGTCGTCAATGACCTCTGCTTGGATACAATGTTTTTTCTTTCCACACAAACACACACACACACAATTATAATATCAGCTATTAAGGCAGGATAAATTAGGATACATAGGATGAATTAGTAGGAAAGAAGTTCTAATAATTGAATATCTGATACAACAAACTGCGCAGGTGTCACAATTTTGACGAATAAAGAATTTAATGAAACTGATTTGACCTTATAGTGAAACTAAAGTATTTTATAGAATGTCCTTGGAGATGAGTGAACTTAAAAATCTCAACAGCAGGTTTGAAATAGTCATTAAAAAATTGAAAACATGAAATAGGGACAAACAAAATGTTTTAAAATGAATATTGTGGGTCTAAATTGTCGATATTTGAAGATTTTGTGGGGTATGAAATTATTTTATCAGAAGATACCTTTAGAGAAAAACAAGATAGGTGAAGGCAAAAACTGGAATGTGAAAATCTCATTAGCCATGAAGGACATTGTTGTATTCAAAGAGTTAACATACGATACCAACGAACAAAATAACCTCTTCGAATGCAAATAAAACTTATTAACACATTCTTAATACTAATCATTAGTGACAAACATTTATTTATAAAAGCAATTTGTTTAGAACACAAGTTTAATGATAGGTAAACATTAAACTGATCAATTTTTATTTTACTTCGCCTTTGTCTTAATAAATATTATCAATGTATTTCGAGTTCCACCAATTGTTGTCTGATTCATCTACAAATATGCATATAGAGAAAAATACATCCAAAAAGCTTGAAAATATTACTTTTTCGTTCGTAACGTGTCATAAGTTGAACTAAAATGCCATTTATATTATGAAATTACACTGCTTGAAGTATGTGTGCTTTGACAGAAAATAAAAATAAAAATAAAAATCGAAATTCATTATTTTACTCACAGTGTGCCTGCAGGAATTATGAATTGCATCTAAAGGTCGGTGATATGTTGCCAGAACAGTAAGGAAGCTGGACTTCCTTGGAAGTTGCGTGTTCCCCAAACGGCAGAGAAGAGCTTTAGAAATATTCATTGTTGGCACTTAAGGGAAGATGTAGCGATTTAATTTAACAGAAGATAGACGATAATTCTCAAAACTGAAATCAATTTGAAAGACAATTTAAATTATTTAGATTAGCAAACTGCCAGTGTTCGAGACTAATGTGTCATAAAGTTTGGTCAACGCATGACCCATGTAAGAGACCCAAGCACAGTTTGTTCGTGAAGGACAGTTTCCGAATTATTCTTTTACTTGTTAGTAGTTGATTGTATAAGATTTTCTCCATGCGAAATGGTTGATTGTTGAGTGGAAACATTTTTCACAGAATTTTAGAAACATTCGTTTCTGGCGAGCCCTTTGGAAATAATTCCAACAATCGTAGTGAGCCGCCGCCACATTGACTTCTGCTATGACGGTGTCTAGGTTGGATAACTCTAAAACACCGAAATGGAGAAATTGCTAGGATTGATTTTCGTTTCGCGAGCAAACCGACAGCTAAGGTGATTGAAGAAAAATATCAGAGTGGAGAGTTTTGCATAAAACTATACAAATATGGATAGAAGGAGTCTGGTCTATAATTCATCGAATGTTTTTTTTTTTTACTTAATCTATTAAATTGTTGAGATGCTGCCGTATTTGTATTTTGCATGGAGAACACTTTCTGCGGTATTTTCCTTCAACCACATTATTGATATCCCAAGTCAGCTCTACTACATTCCTTTTATTTTTGTATATTTATTTGTAAATTTTGTCAACTGACTTGAATATGTTTCACTGAGAAATTTTAATGAGATCAAAACATTGCTTTCACAGGATCCATTATAACAGGTAGAGTTTGATATTTTCAAAAAAAAAATTGCCTTAGCCAATATTACTGAAGTTATGTCCCTTGTTTGTTTTTCAGATTTTAAAGTATCCCAGAGAAAGGTTGTCTACTAATCGCATGGATAATTTCTGTTAATCGAATATTTTCAACAAATGTGAGGCACTACCATATGAGTATTTAGTATGAAGAATGCTCTGCAGGCGTTCTAGTTCGGCCACATTGGCATCTTATTGTAAGAGAAAACTGCGATACTTCACAGGTAGGCCGAACATTTTCAAGAACTTCTGAATCGGGGTCAACTACTCAGATCCCACAGCACTTGAAAAGATTCCAGATCTTCCTATTCTGACAGAGCTTGACAACCTCCCAACACGCAATGAGGTCCAACGGGCCATCTACGGTCCCCTAAAACAAGAAGACCCTGTTGAAATTTACAAGTATGGTGGGCTTCACTTCACACCGCATCTTTATTCTTTGTTTCTTCTCTCTTGGCAGGGGAAAACTATACCCGACAGGTGGAAACACTTCAATATTGTTACAATCTACAAGCACAAGGGAGACTTTGCAGAATGCAAGAGCAGGGTAATCTCTCTCTTCTGGATAAGACCGGCAAGATCCACTCACGTATTCTCCTTTTACGTCTTCTACTTCATGTTGTCAACCTGGTTATGCTTGAGCATCCGTGTTGATTTCGATCAGAAAGAAACACTTCTTTCATGATACTTGTGATCCGTCACCTTGAAAAGTATCGTGAACAGCAGAGACATATGTTACGTCTTCATCGGTCTAACAAATGTGTTTGGCACAGTCAACTGTCATATGTTTTGGCTGCTCGTCAACATTTTTCTCAATCATCCAGAAGTTTTATGATGATATGCAAGCGTGAGTGACACTCGGTGGTGAAGCCTCGGAACCCTTTGATGTCCAGGTGGGGGGTAAAACAAGGATGCATCCTTGCCCTGTACTGTTTAACATTTATCTTGTGGCTGTAACCCTTCTCTCCAGAAGACAGTTCACCGAAAACGTAATTCATATCAGGTACCGTTATGACGGCAGCAGCTTTAGCACTTGCCACCTGAAAGTCACATAAAAAATCCTCTCAACCACGGAGTACAAGATTCAGCTTGACGATTCAGCTGTACCATCTCATACCTCCTCCTCTCTTTAACACATGACTCAATGAACAGTGCATATTTTCGGCTCTGTCTTCAAGTGAATCATCGAAAAACTGTATTTCTCCAAGCAGTCTTCTCGTACTCACCTCCCCCTCAGCCCGTCCTTACTGATGTGGTGCTCCTCTACCATAGCTAGACTCATTCTGCTGTCTGGGAAGTACCATTTCTAACATTGGACTTCTTGATGAGTAGACACTCTGATCAACTTTCGGGAGACTCAGCGATCGAGTCTTTCAGAACAAGTACAAAAATCAAGCTGTCTGCATATCCCCACTCCCGTACAGGTCTGAGTGCTGGACCCTTTATTGGCGCCGGATCAGCCTACTAGAAGCGTTCCATATCAAATCGCTCCAAAGTATCTTTGGTCTCACATGGCAGGACAAGGAGCTTCATACCAAAATCTTCCTGGGAGCTGGGATCTACAGAAGGAAACAACCTCTAATGGTTGAACAATAATACTTTATAAACTTTCATTTAGATTGCCTATAGAAAAATTAAATAGATTTTGGAATTAGATGTTAAGGTGAATAAATGATAGTTTTTTGTCCACAATTTTTATGTAATGCTTTACAGGTATCGGTAGGTGCTTTTCCTACTAATCTACTTAAACAAAACAAGCAATCATAAGCAAGGTAATTTGCCATTTTTAATCCTAAGCTTCACTGATACAGAAAAATCTTTCAGGTACCTCTGTGGTACAAAATGATCAAATTAATATGGTTCAGCTTGTACCAATTTTGTTGATGCTGACATGAAGTGCCTGAAGAGTTATCTCTGTGAGCTAAAATCGTTAAAACAGCTAGAATAAATTATGACATTTTATTTGAGAAGATAGAATGGCAGCTGCTCCGTGGTGTAAATCGATGACGTGGTTGTTTGGCAAACAGTAAATACGTTTTCAAACTCCATTGCTGTTTTTTTAATTTTCTTTTTTTTACTATTTTCTGTCTCAAACAGCCGAATATGATATAAAGAAATGTAATTAAATACAGTAAAACATTTTCTCTGAAATTCAATCAATTTTGCCATATATTAAGAATGTATAAAGTTTTTCTTCATTTAGTTGGTTGTTGTTGTTTAGCTCCAGATTTTCTCTGATCAAGCAGATCTATAATTAAAATAATTTCAGTTGTGACCGTTTCATCTTTTTTTCCAGTCGTGGATTACATTATCCATATTCTTATTCGTTTACAAGGTGAGTACGATTTAATTCAAGGGAGATTTAGTTACCCTTTCTAGAAATTTAACCCAACACAAAGGCTTTCTTATTCACGGCGATTCTCTCCTTATCAATTTGGTAGATAAATTCTACTGCAGAATAGATGGTGGATTCACCCTAACCAAGAAAAATCTCAACAGTTTCAATAAACTTCCCTAGTGAGAGACATTTAAATGCCACTGAAAGCATCTAGTTTTTGTGACTGAAAAAATCACTATTTTGCTCCTCTGACTCATTTCAGTTTTTCCTTTGTACCTATTGTTTATATATAATATAAATATGATTTAAATTCATTAACAATACTTAATTGTCCATAAGGCTGTAAGGTGATAGAATCGTTAGCATACCAGACAAAATGCTTAGTGGCATTTCGCTTGTCTTTACGTTCAGTGTTCAAATTTCACCGAGGTCGATTTTGCCTTTCTTCCTTTCAGGGTGGATAAAATGAATACCAGTCGAGCAATTGACTAGGGGTCGATGCAATTGACTAGCGCCTTCCTACAAAAATTTCAGGCCTTGTTCCTATTAAGGAAAGGAATGTTTGATTGTCTATAAACTATATAGATGAGATATAAAGATATCGAAACGAACGTCTGCAGATGGAGAAAGGAAACGACAATATAGAATTTTTTATTTATTTATTTAAAAATCTCACTCAATGATAAAAGGATAAAAAAAAAATTTTCTAAAATAAATACTCTACAAATTACTAAACTTTACTTAGACTTGCACTTTCACCCTTGCTTTGCATTGAACAATAAATAATTACGTTTCTATCTGACGTGAATAACAGAGAACAATAAATAATATTTTCTACTCTAGACACAAGAGGAGGGGGCCAGTCGATTAGATCGACCCCAGTACGCAACTAGTACTTAATTTATCGACCTTGGAAGGAAGAAAGGCAAAGTCGATCTCGGTGGAATTTGAACTCTGAACATAAAGACAGGAGAAATACCGCTAAGCATTTCGCCCAGCGTGCTAACGTTTCTTAATTTTTTATTATCCATAAGAACATACATAGAAGGGACAGCACAATGAAATCGAATGATTTTACAAGAAATGCGATTGGAGTCCTTTCAGCTCGCCGTCTTACGTTACAAAAAATACCTCAGAACTAAACAGGAAAGGTAATTAGTGTTAAAATAAAGTTCTCTCCCTTGGACTTATGTTTCATAATTCGATACCATTTCTTCAGAAAGCCAGGAAAACTATACTTGTGATAAAAACGGTAGTCATCTAAGTTGAAAATGATAACCAGTAATATCTGTGAGATTAACCCTGCAACAGCCTGGGACACTTTCCATGCATGAGGCTTGTATTTTCATTCATTTAAAGGTCATGGAGACTAGGATACATACCAATCAAATGAATCTGTATGTTCTGCACAGACATTAACCTATCTGGATGTACCTGCTATGAAATACCAGATATGCTTTCAGAAATTTCCATCAGAGCTAGCTTTACAGAACACAGGCTTTCAAAGATGTAGTGTGCAAGCATCTCTTCCTCAAACCATCCCCTACTGCCTTAAAATAATACACATGTTGGATTATGTGGTCTTGGGATCCTTGTACATAGGAAGAATAGTATTTTGTATATCTTACTTAACATAGATATTCTGTTGAAAGCTACAAAACTGCAGTATGTTTTGTGAAAGCATCTCATATAACATGTAGTGCTAAAATAACATAGAAGTATATCAGTAACGTGGAGGCGGTTTCGATTCCCAGACCGGGCGTTGTGAGTGTTTATTGAACGAAAACACCTAAAGCTCCACGAGGCTCTGGCAGGGGATGGTGGCGAACCCTGCTGTACTCTTTCACCACAGCTTTCTCTCACTCTTACTTCCTGTTTCTGTTGTGCCTGTAATTCAAAGGGTCAGCCTTGTCACACTGTGTCACGCTGAATATCCCCGAGAACTACGTTAAGGGTACACGTGCACATTAATTTTGCGAGCAGGCTGTTCCGTTGATCGGATCAACTGGAACCCTCGACGTCGTAAGCGACGGAGTGCCAACAACAACAGTCAGTAAATTTGAGAACTGAATGAACATCACATAATCTCATTCTCCTCTTCCTTGAATAAGTTTTCGTTTTTTTAATTTTAAACTGGTGATTTCCATAGTTGGTAGATAGAGCGTTGACGGGGGTGGGATGTTTGCTTGTGTAGAATAGAAAATGATGTATCTTTAATTAGCAAGGTGGTGTATGTGGGCAAGAAACTCGCGAGCGAAGAAAGCTCGGTGACAGGGTGCATTGTTGTCATGAAGAATCTAGATGTTAGGATTGCCTGCATGGACCCATACAACATCAGCAATGTTGCTGATTTTCCTTCGATGATCTTCTTGCACAAGCTGATGAATTTTCTCCACATTTTGGGGGTGATGCTCGTGGCAGGTCTTCTAGATTGCTCATTGCCCTCCAGAGACGTTCTTCCACATTTTGAAGTGCCCGTGTCACTCAACCTATTGCCTCATTGTTATAAGCTTACCAAAGCATGCTCAATATCTTTGTAGCAGACTTCCCAAGTTTAACACAAAATTTGACATTGACTCTTTGTTACAACTTTCTGTCCATGACAAAAATCACAGACTACAGCATACATGTGATCACAAAAACACAAATTTCACAATATGCAAAGTAAGCACAGCGATGTCACTTGGCACACTGCCTCATGAAGGTCATTGTTAGCGCTCACTGTGCATGCAACTGTGCTGCCATCTGTTGGTGCACTACAAAACTAGTCCAGGAACTTTTTGATATCACCGTATAGATGAATGATTTTAGAAAGTGAAATGTATAGAATCTTTGTAAAAGTAAAGATATTGATTATTCTGGCATTGGAGCTACTGGCTTCATATCTTGAACAACTTGAATTACACATTTCATTTCTTTTACTTGTTTCAGTCATTGGACTCTGGATATGCTGGGGCACTGCTTTTAAGGATTTTCGTCAAACAAATCAATCCCTGCACTAAATATTAAGCCTGGTACTTATTCCGTCTGTCTCTTTTCTGGAGCTCCAATATTACAGGGACATAAACAAACCAACACTTGTTGTCAACTGATGGCAGGAGACAAAGATAACACAAAGACACATAATGGGCTTCTACACAGATTCTGTCTACCAAGCCATTCACAAGGCTTTGTTTGACCTGGGGCTATAGTAAAAGACACCTGCCCACAAGACCAGATAGTAGGACTGAACCCAAGACCACAGAGTTGGGAAGCAAGCTGCTCAACCACACAGCCATGCTTATGCCTGTGTGAAAAAAAGAAAAATAATTCTGAAGAACTTCTGAATTTGTTTGTATTTATAACAATGGGAGACAACTATATTTTCAACAAATTGTGTTTATATTGTTTTATTTGTCAATTTTTTTTCTAAAAAACAAAACAATTTTTACATATTCACTGGTTGGACATATTAAAAATACAGGTATTTATACATTCATTACATAGGAATATTAAAAACAATTATGAATTTTTTTTTGATATGTTTTTTTTTTTTCAGATTTCATTCTTTCGATAAAATATTGAATTTAAAGTAAAATACCTACTTAAATTTTGTTCACATTTATATTATAAAACACATTTTCAGAAAGAATTTAAAAACTATAAAATGACAAAACGAAATATTCAAACGCAATTTACAGTATTTTGGAAAATATAAACAGTGTTTACTTCTCCAATGAGATATTACAGACACAGGGATTGAAAAGCAGTTGAGAAGATATTGTTGCAAGTTCTTGACAGAATTGTTATGCTCAAAGTTGAATTGACTTTATTGGGGATGGTATGGGATCAATAATTAAACTGTCTGTTAAGGATTTTTGGATTTTGTTCAATGACACCAACTAGTAGGTCATCAATATAGGACTCTAGACCGCGAATATATTGATCTTTACGAATCATTTGAGCTTTTTGGCAAATTAATCGACTGATTAGTTCCTGAAAATAGAAAGAGAAAACAAATTTCAGTGTCTAATAACAATAATAAAATAGTATTTTAAACATAATGTGCAGTACAAATAGAGAATTCTTAATACATTTCCATGATTGTCAATGAATATAATATGCTTTATCTAGATAAGCCTATATTTAATTGCATAAAAAATACATTATTTCCTTCTGTCTGAGTGGCAGAAAAAAAAAACAAAAAAACTTGCCTAGTTCAACTCTTACACCAGCCATTATAATGTGTTGTTTGGAAAATTACATTACCTTGCTTTATTCATTGTGATTGGCTGACTACATGGTTTACAATTACTAAATGGTTGTCAGTAGTGAAGATCTGCAACCTTTAAAATGATTACTTCAATAATTAATGAATGATTTTGAGACATTTATATATGGGAGTCACAGCTGTTTAAATTAATAAGATATCAAGTTGCTAGTCAAAGAGCTAACATTTTGTAACATGTTAGCAGTGCTATATTGTTCAAGGCCAATGCATTAAATATTACATAGTTTCAACAAATCCTGAATATTAGTTGGTAACACAATCTCGCAAATGAGGAGGTGCTTTGAAGAACCAATGCCACACACCTTGTTTGTGTCATCAAAGGCAGAATAATGCAACTGGTGGGGCATGTCGTATAAAGTGGGAGGACAATATCCCAGCAAGAACTGCAATGGTATGGTTACCAGCTGGTGGGAAGAGACAAAAAGGCATGCCAAAGAAAACCTGGAGATTCACCTTCAAAGATGACCTATACAACTGTGGCACAAACTAGTTTGAAGCTCCAACTCTTGCCAAAGATAGAAAAAGATAGAAGAGTATAGTGGCCTGTTGCTGTGAAGCACAAGCAACCAGATCTCCAGTTCATTTAACTGGAAGTGAAGAGAAATAACTCAACAAGGATTTAACCTTGTATTGTTGACTTAACTAAACTGAGCCACATGACAACATTCATACACAATTTTGTAGGTGAGAAATCTAAAGTTGACCCTGACAAATTTTGTATTGTTCCATATTTCTGATATACCTGTGTGTCATTCACAATTTGATTAGCTATCAAAATGTTATGTGACATGATTTATGTAGTTTTCAACCCTTAATATCAATTCCAATCACACACAAGACTAATTGTTATATAAAATTTCAAAAGTCCTGCCCGAAATGTAAAACTTCTTTTCTTCTTTGCAGCAAAATAATTTATTCAACTTTGAACTTTTTGTATTTACTATTTGTTGATGCAGATCATTGCTAGTTCCTTGAGATTATACCTTTTCACTTTTACCTAGCATAAAGATTGGATGGAGTGGTGGATGAGTCATAGATGATTGCATTGCATCACCTGTATACATTGAGGAGCACTTTATTTTATTGACTTCAAAAAAATAAAAATCCTTGGTAGGATTTGAACTCGAGCCTGGTGTTGTCATCTGGTTTCACCAGTCCTCAGTCAAATCGTCCAACCCATGCTAGCATGGAAAGCGGACGTTAAACGATGATGATGATGATGATAATATAAAGCATTTACTCTGATGCTCTACTGTCTTGGCCAGTTCCTAAGCTTTGCTATTGATTTAACAGTGGTTTCTCTTGAAAAGCACAAAGCCCAACACATATTTAAAGAAAAGTGAATGAGCTTTTTGGACATTCAGATGGGTAGTTACATCTTATTCTACAATGTTATCAAATTAATAACGAACAATTAAATTAGCCATGTTGCCCCTTACAAAGTATTTCTTACCTCTTTATTCATACTCCGGTATAGGCTTACCAAATCTTCAGATTTGAGAAGATTATCAGAACCATAGCCAGGTAAAATTTCTGAGTAGTCTGTGAGTCTTCCATCAAAGCTAATTGATATCGGTCGTTTCTTTAATCCAGGAATGTGAAGTTCTACACAGAAAAATTTGGATAAAAGACCAATGATTTACAATGT
>NC_142934.1:97492414-97507414 GCF_046866305.1 Octopus bimaculoides | reverse complement strand
TAAGAAACTTGTTTCCCAACCATGTAGTCTTGGGTTCAATCCCACTGTGCGGCACCTTGGGCAAGTGTCTTCTACTACATCCCCAGGCTGACCAAAGTCTTCAGAGTAGATATGGAAGACAAAAACAGAAAGAATCCTGTCGTCATCATCGCTGCTGCTGTTGTCGTCATCATCACTATTTAATGTCTATTTTCCATGCTGGTATGGGTTGGACAGATTAATAGGAGTTGGCTAGCTGGGGAGCTGTCCAGACTGTAGTTAACTGTTTTGGCAAGGTTTCTACAGCTGGATGTCCTTCCTAATGCCAACCACTTTACAGAGTATGCTGGGTGGCTTTTACACAACACTGATACAGATTTTTTACAGAATTCAACGCCAGCGCTGCAAGTTATGACAGTTCATAGACAAATACATCTAGATGTGTTCGTTTATGAAGCACTGTAACCTGCAGTACTGGTTCTAAATCCCATAGAAAATCTATAGAGATAAACTTAAAAGTGAGAATATTGCACTACTAACACAAGGTGGGAAGCAATATTGACATGTAAACCTGTAACATACTTGGTAGCATATTATGGTTACAAAACGAAATAATGTGTCCTTGCCAGCAATAAAATATGCATATCCGTTGGCGGGAATGTGTTTATTTGGTGTATCCAATTGTGTTACACAACTAAACTTAGTGGGTATTTAAGTAAAGCGTTTATGTTTGTGGATAGCTGATGGGTTAGATGAGGTTTTGATGAAGGGACAAGCTTTGAAATATGCATATATTGCCATTACCAATATTTTCTATCTCCAATCGTATTGTGTACATAGATATATTTGTTTACAAAACATTGTAACTTTCAATGTTGGCTCTAAATTCTACAGAAAATCTATAGAGATAAACTTAAAAGTGAGAATATTGCCCTGCTAACACAAAAAGTAACAAGCAATATTGACTTGCAAACCTGTAACATACTTGGTAGTATATTATGGCTGCAAAACAAAATACTGTATCCTTGCCAGCAATTAATACTGTAGGGAATAAAAATTTATGACTTAAAGGTTTGGTTTCTGTTTAGTTACATATTTAGGAGTTAGTTATTGATTTACTTATTAAATTTAGTTACCAATACTGTTGTACATAGGGTAAATGTGTTTGAAGGTTGTGGTTTCTTTTGTATGTTTCTTCTCAAACAACACTTATTTTAGTGAAGTTGACACTGCTGGATTGAATGGTAGCACCCAGGTGTTGAAACCATAATGATATCCATGGGGCAACTGATGATGGAGGCATGTTGGATTGTTGGTATGGCTGTTTTTGTAAATGTGGAATAGTATTATAACGCATCCTTTTGATATATATATATATATATATATATATATATATATATATATATATACGGTTTAGATATAGATTCAAGGCTTGAATATGGTACTTATGCGAAGGCACCCGAATTTCACATCCCAAAAGGATGGGTGATTAAAATCAAATAATAAGCAACACGGATTTCAAAAGTGATTGCAGTACGCACGTTTCATGCTACTTCAATTTATTTAAGTAATGTGAGCATTACCTTAAATGCAATATGAAGAGCAATCTTCAGCTGCACGAAAAAATGTAGAAAAAAAAGACATATTACAAATGTGGCAATGTGGCAACATATTAAAACCAAGTGGGAGAGAGCAGAGGAAGAATATATAAGTCCATCTTGACATAGCAGGGTCTATCAGGCTAGTCTGATAGACCCTGCTATGTCAAGATGGACTTATATATTCTTCCTCTGCTCTCTCCCACTTGGTTTTAATATGTTGCCACATTTGTAATATGTCTTTTTTTTCTACATCTTTTCGTGCAGCTGAAGATTGCTCTTCATATTGCATTTAAGGTAATGCTCACATTACTTAAATAAATTGAAGTAGCATGAAACGTGCGTACTGCAATCACTTTTGAAATCCGTGTTGCTTATTATTTGATATATATATATATATATATATATATCCTGGCACTCTGTTAGTTATGACGATGAAGGTTCAAATTGATCTGATCACTGGAACAGCCTGCTCAAGAAATTAACATGCAAGTGGCTGACTACTCCACAGACATGTGTATCCTTAATGTAGTTCTCAGGGAGATTCAGCATGACACAGAATGTGACAAGACTGGCCCTTTCAAATACAGGTACTACTCATTTTTGTCAGCTAAATGGACAGGAACAATGAGAAATAAAGTATCTCGCTCAAAGGATGCAATGTGTTGCTGGGAATTGAACTCATGACCTTATGATCATGAGCTAAATACCCTAACCACTAAGCCACCTGCCTTCACGTGTGTGTGTGTGTGTGTGTGTGTGTGTGTGTGTGCATGCATGTGTGTGTGTGTGTAGTAAGATGGCAAGTTAGCAGAATCATTAGCTCGTCAGACAAAAATGCTTAGCGCCATTTCTTCCATCATTATATTCTGAATGCAAATTCTGTGGAGGTCGATTTTTGCCTTTCTATCCTTTCAAGGTTGATAAAATAAGCACCAGTTAAGCACTGAGGTTGATGTAATCGACCAACCACCATTCTCTGAACTTGCTGGCATTGTGCCAAAATTTGAAACCAATACATATGTGCATGTGTATGCATGTGTATGCGTGTGTGCGCGTGCATGTGTACCTTTGTCTAGGCATCATGTAATGGTCGTAAGTGAGCATCATCATCATCATCATCATATGAGCAAGGCTGTTTGTTTGCTACCAGTCTTTCATGAAGAACATGTCTAGCCATGGGGCATATATTACCTTCCTTGGAAACATGGTGTCAGAAAGGGTATCTGGCCTTGAATAGCTGCCTTAACAAATTTCATTTGATCCATACAAGCATGGAAAAGTAGACATTAAATGATGACGACGACTACGATGATGATGATGATGATGATGATGATGATGATGGTGATTATCAAGATACAAAGATGCTATTGCGAGTAAAAGATATCTTCTGTCTTAACTAATTAATTAGCTAACTGCAGCTTAACATAACAACTGCAACATAATTCTTGACTAACTGGTAAAAATTGCTAACTTTTGTTATTATTTTCCACTAAGAAGCATCTGACTCATACATGCAAATCTTCCAATATCGGTTACTACGTGTGAAGCTTACTTAAACTATATAGACTCCTGCTATGAGTGAAGGCATGGTTAAGTGTTTAAGAAATTTACTTTGTAATCATGAGGTCATAGGTTCAATCTTGCTGAGTGACATTTTTTTTTTCTTCTTATTTTTGGGTTGACTGAAGCTTTGTGAATAAAATTGGTACAGGCATGGCTGTGTAGTAAGAAATTTGCTTCCCAACCACATGGTTCTGGGTTCAGTCCCACTGCATGGCACCTCAAGCAAGTGTATTCTACTATAGCCCAGAGCTAACCAAAGCCTTGTGAGTATTCTACTATAGCCCTGAGCTAACCAAAGCCTTTGGCAGATGGAAACTGTTGTGGCAAGAGTAAGACACCCTCTGATGAGAATAGATGGGACCACTACATATAAATAGTAATGGTCTGATGTAGTCGGCAGTTCATAGTCTGGTCTTCAAAGTCCAGGTACAACTTACAGTTCAAGTTAGTATGTTGGAAACAGTGATTGTTGGTTCATTGCATGTTTGTTACTGCCGTTGTTTGTATTCTTTATCAATCGTCAACAATATCAACTGTACTATGATATTGGGGGCTTAAGGATGTAACATCTGGTGATGAGGATTTTTCAAAGCTCCCATAGATTATTTGACAATTTGTTAAATTATGGAGAACCTATTAGTTGCAGTAATACAGCTTCAAGAGAAGCAACAGGAACAGCTACAGGAGTTGCAGAAGCAAATATTACAACAACAACAGTTAATTAAGTGTCAGTCAAGGAAGTCTGAAAAAGTTTGTTTACACCAGACGACATGGTGAACTCAATTTCTGAATTCACTTATAATCCGGAAGAAGGTATTACGTTTCCTGTGTACAATAGAAGGTACGAGGAAATTTTTAACGAAGATTGCAAGTCATGATTGGATGAGGAGAAAGTGAGGCTATTACTACACAAGGTAGCTCCGGCTGAGCATGAACGCTACTGTAACTTTATATTGTCCAAAAAGTCAAGTGAGATGTGTTTCTGAGAAACTATTGAATTACTCTCAAAGATCTTTTGTGACAAAAGTTTGTTATTCAACACTTGAATAGAGTGTTGGAACGTAACAAAAAACGACGATAATGACTTTATTACATATACTGGAGTAGTCAACTGCATGTGTGAAAACTTTAAACTCCAGAAACTCACTCAGGATATGTTTAAATCCCTTATCTCTGTACAAGGCCTTACAGCAACTGAAAATAGAGAATTTTGAGCAAGGATTCTTTCAAAAATGGAGCAAGTGAACCAAGACTTAACCCTACAGACCATTGCAGAAAAATGGCAAACAATAGTAAACCTGAAGCATGACATGAGAAAAATTCAAGAGAAAGATTCCGCAAAAATACAGATGTGTCGACCTGTAAAGTACAACCAAAAAAGAGTGCCAAGCTCTAATCCATGTTATGGATGTGAAGGCCTACACTTCAGAAAAGAGTGTCTGTTAAAAAACTGAAAATTCTATAGTTGTCAGAAACTTGGTTACAAGAGCTCATACTGCAGGACAAGATTACGAGGATCGAACACAAAAAGTTCTAGGGTGTTTTCAGCAGAAAGTGAATATGACACAAAAACAAGAAAATTTATACATGTAAAAATAAATGGTGTAAGTATTAAACTACAGTTGGATATGGGTAGTGACATTTCAATCATAAATGCAGATATATAGAGAGAAATCGGGAAACCAAGGTTATGTGAAACTGAAAATTGTGTGTGGCATGACAGGCGATAAATTATATTTCATGGGCGAAATGTGTACAGATGTCACATTTTGAGGAGGAACATGTGAAGCAAAAATATTCATTGTGGAGAATACAATCAATCTGTTTGGTACAGATTGGTTAGAGTTATTTGACTTATGGCACTTCCCCATAAGACTCTACTCTAAAAACATAAATGGTTGTCCTGTTAAAAATAAATTGTCTGAGGAATTGAAGAGAAAACTGTAAAAGATGTTTCCTCAAGTACTATTGGAGGACATAGGTCTATGTAAAAAAAAACTGAAGCCTATTTTCAAGTAAGTGAAAATGCTGTGCCTGTATTTATATTTAGCAGAAAAGTACCATTCACGGCAATTGAAATTGTAAATGAAGAGTAGAACAGACTGGAAAAGAGTGGAATCATCTATTTATAATATACAGCTGTAGATATAAAATTGGCATGCCATTGGTTTTGACAACAAGAGTTTCAGCTGATCCAATCAATGGAACAGCCTGCTCATGAAATTACTGTGTAAGTGGATGAGTATTCCATAGACACACATAGCTTTAATGTAGTGCTCAGGGAGATCCAGCATGACACAGAATGTGACAAGGCTGACCCTTTGAATTGTAGATGCAACTCATTTTTGCCAGCTGAGAGGACTGGAGCAATGTGAAATAAAGGACACAACACACCAGGAATCAAACTCACACCCATAATAAAATCCAAGTAGTTGTTATTGAGTCTGTTGCTGATAATGCAGTGGTTGTTAACTGTAGTAGTGGTGGTGGAGGCACTGGTTATGGTGGTGGGGCGGTGGTGCTGGTTGAAGTGCGTTGGTGATGATAATATTTGCTTGGATTTTCAGCCAGCACAAACAAGAAAATATTAACAGTTATAGAACAGGTTCAATCAAAACAGAACACATGTCATTCTTCATTAATGGTTCTTCAGGAAGGTGTGATCACTGTCTCCTGGATATTTGGATATGTGTGTGTGTATGATGTATGTATATATGTGTGAAGACACATGGCTTAGTGGTTAGAGCTGTAGATATGAAAATATATACAAATGTAAGTATGCACACAGATAAACACACTTATAGAAACACCCACATACATAAACATCATCATCTGCATTTTAACATTCACATAGTACAGATGAAATTTGTTAAGGTGGATTTTCTATAGCTGGATACTCTTCCTGTCGCCAACCCTCACCTGTTTCTAATGAAGGACACCATTTGCATGATGGTAACAATTGCTTGTAACTGATGTCAAGGCAAGGAGACAGTAACACACACATACACAGCAGGTTTCGTTCAGTTTTCACCTACCAAATCCATTCACAAAAATTTTGGTTTATTAGAAATAAACATTTTAATTAAGCATTTATTACAAATGTTTATTAACATTTCTAATAAACCAAGGAATGTTAATAAACATTTCTAGCTTTATTAACATTGCTAACCATGTATCTCCTCTACAGCAAGACACCTGTTTCTGTCTCTCTTTCTCGCTATAACCTTTCATCATCTGACACAAGATCACCTCCTCCAATGTCCTCTGCCCCTTCAAAGGAGCTTTGTCTTTCAAGTTACTTGGTGACCCTGCCAGTGTAAAAAGCATCCCGATCACACTGTAAAGTGGTTGGCATTTGGAAGGGCATCCAGCCATAAAAGCCACACCAAAACTGACCCCACCTGTGCTGGTGCCTGTCCACTCTGCTGGGTGCTTGGTGTTAGGAAAGACAGCCAACTGTAAAAACCCTGCCAAAACAGACACAGAAGTCTGGTGCAAGCTCTTGTCAAACCGTCCAACCCATGCCAGCATGGAATGCGAACGTTAAACAATGATGAAAGTGATGATGATTAAATCCCAAAATGTTTGATTGTAGTCACTTTAAAACCCCCAACTGTTTTATTATGAAACCATTAAAATCCATGGGAAAACACTTGCCCATGGTACCACACGGTAAGACTGAACCCGGAACCATGTAGTTTGGAAGCAAACTTCTTACCACACAACCATGCTAGTGCCCACATATATGAACTAAAGTTATTTTCTATTTATAGTAAACACCGGTGAATATATGTATAAACAAGAGCACTCAGAGAGCGCAAACCTCTGCCAAGGCAACACCAACATCCTCTCAAAGATTAGCCGGAGATAATTTTTAAATTGAGAATATTTGAAATAAACTTGACTGCTCTCACAAATGAGAATACTAAAAATGAACCCAACTGCTCTCAAAAATTAAGTAAAAAAACAGGAAAAATAATCCAGAATTGTTGTTCGGTACCGGATCAATCCCAAAATCTAATCAGTTCATGCCAGTCACCAGGCCAAACATCCCTGAAAGTTTCATCCAAATCCATCCAGCGGCTCTTGAGATATCTTGTCCATGGACAAACAAACAAACACAACTGAAAACAATACTTCTGCCTTAGAAAAGGTGGAGGTAATAAATGTATATATGAACACACATAAACACACTTAGACATATATATAACTTATACACGCACACACACACACACACACATATATGCACATATATAACTTATACACACTTATAAAACTTATACATATATATAACTTATACACACATATATGCAACCTTCATCTATTTATAGTATACAACTATGAATATGTCGTCATTGTCATTGTCATTGTTGTTGTTGTTATCGTCATTCTCCTCTTCCTCCTCCTTTTATGTCTGCTTTCCATGCTGGTATGGGTTGGAAAGGTTGTCATAGTCTGACTCAGTACTTCATTTGAAGTTACAGCTCTCCTAGATGGGTCAGAGGATCACGGTTCACTCATATGCTCTATTTATATATGCATGTAAGCACACACCCACACACATGAACACACACACACACACACACACACACACACACACATATACACACGTATAACCTATTTCTATTTAAATTATGCATATATGTATATGCAAATGTATGTATGTATATATGTATGCATACAAAGGAATGAATGATAAATGAATGACAAGTCAAAGGAAAAATAGAATGAAAGAGAACGAGGAAAAAGAGAAAGTGAGAAAAAGTAACAAAGGTGAGAATGAGTGAGAGAGAGAGAGAGAGAGAGAGAGAGAGAGAGAAAGAGAGAGAGAGAGAGAGAGAGAGAGAGAGAGAGAGAGAGAGGAAGAGAGAAGCTACGATTAAAAGAAAAAGTGAAAGGGAGAAGGAAAGAGAGAGAGTGAGAGAGAGAGAGAGAGAGAGAGAGAGAGAGAGAGAGAGAGAGAGAGAGAGAGAGACCATGAGGAAAAGAGAAAGTGAGATGCAGACAAATAACGATAAATAGATAGATAGATAGATAGGGAGGGAGGGAGAGAGAGAGAAAGGAGGGAGAGAAAAAATAAGGATTGAGAGAGGAAGACTATGAATAAGAGAAAACGTGAGAGGGAGACAAATAAAGAGAGAGAGATAAAGAAAGAGAGAGAAGCTATGATTAAGAGAAAAAATGAAAGGGAGACATAAACATAAATAGAGGGAGAAGGAAAGAGAAAGAGAAAATTATGATTGAGAGAGAAAGACCATGGGGAAGAGAAATTGGTAGATAGATAGATAGAGAGAGAGAGAGAAAAAGAAAGGGAAGAAAGGAGCTGTTCACCTGATAGAACTTCATCTATTGTAGCATACTGGGACTTTTTGAACCTTTCATTCAAGTTGGCCACACTGTGAGGTCTATCATCACATCGGTACATCTTTGATTCCTGAAAGACGGAAAATAAGGATACTTTGTAGAAGAAAGAAGTGACGGTGGAACACTGTTCCACTCTAAGTTGTGTCTCTATGTCTAGAAACATTAACCCATGTCTACAAATGTATGTAGATTAAGTGATGTCTGCATGCATATGCATATTAAGCTGTGTCTGCATGTGTGTACATATATTATGGAACTGAAGGGAATGGAATAACGCATACAAATATATAAAATAAAAATAATCAATCGAATACACTTGTATTGTTCATAATTTATAGTCCCTTTGGATCTCTAAAATCACCAGATTATTTATACTTTAATCAATGCTATCAGTCTTGTTTCTTAAAAAAGATATAAAATACTATTCTTTAATATTTATGGTATATATGGATAAGACATATTAATATCTTCACATATTGAACATTCATCATGCAAAGTAGATAAAGCTGTGCACAAAAAAGAAAGAAAAAAAATTAATAAAGCGTGATGTCCTGAAAATCCTATGCAACAACAAAAAAAAAAAAAAGAAAAGAAAAAAGAAAAGAAAAGAAAATAAAGAAAATCTAAATTGATTCAAATTTCCCTCAGTTGGAGAAAGAAAATGAAAACCTAATAAGAATTGCTAGTAATATTCATAGAAAAGGGGGAGATAACTTCAAAAGATTAAGAATAAATTTCTCAAATTAATTTATGTGGTTTGGCAAAGGACAGCATAACCTTTGTTTGCAAACAAAGGTCAACCATGGATATATGTTTCAATATAGTTGACCTTATCAGCGTACTATACTGTAACTAAGCTTGTAGATAAGTTCACAAATTTTCCACATTCAGAAAAAGAGTTACTTAATATTTTTCTTAGAATAAAATGTACCTCCCACTCTCAAAAAAAAACATACGTTTGTTCAAAATAAATACCTGCTTTATAGTCATCATGTTTTATATGATTTATTTACTGCAAAAACATCTCTTTACCCTCTCTTTCACTTGTTTCAGTCATTTGACTGCGGCCATGCTGGAGCACCGCCTTTAGTCGAGCAAATCAACCCCAGGACTTATTCTTTGTAAGCCTAGTGCTTATTCTATCGGTCTCTTTTTGCCGAACCGCTAAGTTATGGGGACGTAAACACACCACCATCGGTTGTTAAGCGATGTTGGGGGAACAAACACAGACACACAAACACACACACATATATATATATATATACATATACATATATACGACGGGCTTCTTTCAGTTTCCGTCTACCAAATCCACTCACAAGGTTTTGGTCGGCCCAAGCCTATAGTAGAAGACACTTGCCCAAGGTGCCACGCAGTGGGACTGAACCCGGAACCATGTGGTTGGTAGGCAAGCTACTTACCACACGTACTACTATTTTAGTATTATACTATTTCGTATTATTAAAGGGTGTTGTTTTATTCAGTTCAACCAGTGGATTGTGACTATACTGGGTTACCACTTTCAAGGATTTAAGTCAATCATATCAACCACAATACTAATTCCAGTCAGATAGTTCTTCATTGATCAAATGACCAAGTTTCTACTTTTTCAATGCAAAGGATATATATATATTGGCAGAGTCCCAAATATTAACTCACTATCTTGGAACTGAACTTGAAATAACTGTGTTTAAGATGTGGAAGTACTTGTAAACACCAAACAGGATCTTGTCAGAGACTGATGATATCAGTAAGTTACTAACCATTCAGGTTCCAGGAAAACACTTTGTAAATAATCTCACCATTTTTGGGGTAAACATCCTATTGGAACATCATTAACAGTTTTGTCTTGGGCGCCTTTTCTGTGACAGACAGTGAAGACAAATTGCTGCACAGGCATTTATACCACTCACTATAGAATTCAACAACTATTACAATCTACAGTCATTATTAATGCATACATCTTGCATAGCATAGACACATGAACTGACTCATTTAGTGTAATTATATTCTTTTCTACTATCATCATAACATTTCTTTGTTAATGATTAATAAATATTTTTGTATTTGGACTTCATATAGATTTTTGTATTGTCAAGCAACTAAATATTTCGTCATTACAAATATATATATATATGTATGTATGTATGTATGTATGTATGTATGTATGTATGTATGTATGTATGTATATATATATATATATATATATATATATATATATATATATATATACATATATATATATATACATACATACATACATACACATACATACATATACTAAGGTCTTTTGCACAGTTTCTTTCTGTCTGTCAAATTTTACTCATAAAGAGTTGTTTGACACAAGGTTCAAGTAGAACACACTTTCCCCCAAAGTGCCATACAGTAGGATCAAAACTGGAACAGCCTGGTTGCAAATTCAACTTCTTAATCACACAGCTAAGCCTGTGTCTATAAAAATATTTATATATGATGTTATATTTACATTCTTTCTCACATAAACCTTCAGTTTTAAACCTTCAGTATCTACAAATATCATCCAGTCAAGTCTCACATCCTATTAGTTTATTGAGACACCTTTGAAGATCTTGTCTTCATAGAGTAATTAATTGGGAAGAATAAACTGGAATAAGAAACTAGTCCATTAGAAAATCTCTGTTCAAGATAGAAGCAATATACGAACCGAAAAGTATTGCCTATTTTGTAACCAGAACCACATTAAAGTGGTCATAAGCAATACTTTTAAACTGGAATCGTTTTGTCCATTGCCTTCTAATTTGAACTCAAAACGGAAAGCAAATAAAACATAGGTCAATTTTACAGTGTTGCCACTACTTGCCATCTTGTAATATCATCATTAAATGCTAAGTAAGTAAAAAAATGTAAATACTGTCTTAAGTTTCAGGACTCATATGAGCAGTTACCCAGTTTCCAGGGCATATAAGTAACAGAGTTCACAACATTTCTGGATGGGACACCAGTTATGTATTGCAGTGTTACTCATTTGTAGTTGAGTGGACTGGACTAATTCCCTGTCTGGGAATTGAAACCATGACTTTGCGATTGTGAGTGCGACATCCTAACTGGGCCATGTGCCCTCACTGAGTGCTAAAGGCCTTGGTCATAAACACATTTCAATAGAAATGCCAGGATATGAACCACTGACTTCTTGGCTACCCTATAAACCAAACATCTAAGTCATCTAATCTGATCTTCCTTATTTCTCTTAAGAATTAAGTGTTAAGGACAGAGACTTGAGTTTCCTTATGGAAATAACAGTTGTGTTCTTTCCACTAAAAGAGTCAAAGCCAGGACTGTTTCATAGTTTCTGTTGAATCTTTTCTATCATTTAAAGTACAAAATTCTATTTCCAGAGAAATTAACTTGGTTCACATTCAAAATCACATTCACAACCAGGAAAATAATTAACAAAATATTAAGCAAAAATTTTTATTTAAGAGATAGTTCACATTGTGATGTTCTTCATGATCAAAGATGTGAAATGAAAATAAAAATGAAAGGGACATTTTTCAAAAACACGTAAAACCAAAATGTAAATATCAAAGTGCTGCTTCTAATATGTAAAAAAAAAACAAAGCATTTCAGCCCAAACCGAATATTGTTATGTATTGCATTTCCTGGCATACAAGTCAACATAGTACATAGTGTAAACATTGAAACACTGTCACCATCATTCCAAATCCTGCTACATTCCACATGAAATTTTTGGTCCTTTAAAGTTATCTTAGTGTAAGTCAACCTACCTTTTTCAGTTGTAAATTTTGGTTTGAAAAATTTGACTTGTATGCTAGAAAATATGGTATACGTGTGTGTGTGTGTGTATGTGTGTGTGTGTGTGTGTGTGTGTGTGTGTATATATGAATATATATCCCCCCCTATATATATATATATATATATATATATATATATATATATATATATATATATATATATATATAAAATATATATATATATATATATATATATATATATATATATATATTGAAGGTTTAGATTTAGATTCAAGATTGAATATGGTACTTATGTTTAGGCACCAGAATATAGTATGGAATGGTATTATACAAAAACCATTCCAAAAAACTAGGTGATCAAAAAATCAAAATAAGCAGCACGGATTTCAAAGATGATTGTAGTACGCACGTTTCATGCTACTCCATTTATTTAAGTAATGCGAGCATTACAATAAATGCAATATTGCTCTACATATTGCATTTAATGTAAAGCTCGCATTACTTAAATAAATGGAGTAGCATGAAACGTGCGTACTGCAATCATCTTTGAAATCCGTGTTGCTTATTTTGATTTTTTATTTATATATATATATATATATATATATATATATATATATATATATATATATATATATATATATATATATATGAACAGATTTATACTCGTGAGCCACGCCACTGAGAGACCTTTGGTACAATATCACAGTCCCTGCTTTATCAACATGAAGCTAAAATATATTCATGAAAACTATCATATCAAACTTGGCTACAATTTTATTCTCAGGTATGCCATCTGGGAACTTCAGTCAACATATATGTCAGCCCAGTGGGAATCTACACTAAACAACACTAGTTTCCACAAATAGTGAAATAAAATAAAGCAAAAAGAAAGAATATTATTTGCAGAAAAACAAAACACATACAGAAAAATTGAGCATGTAAGTGAATGAGAGAAGAAAAAAAAGCAACACTTTTAGAAAAGTAAAAGTTGAACAGAAAAAGTTAGTAAGTTAATCAGTTAACGTCAATTATATTCTAAACTATCAAACATTTATTAGCTGTCATATTTTGCCATACCTTGTTAACATCAATGCTATTCTCTATATTTATATATATATGTTTTGAGTTTTGATAATCATATTTTTGAGCACACAAGTTGACATGGTATTTAGTTGTATAAACTTTCAAATATTGTTACTATCTTTTGAATCCTACTGCATTTCACATGGGACCTTTGGTCCGGTCCTTCAAAGCTGTCTTGCTGTATAAGTTGACCTATCTTTTTGGGCCTAAATTTTGGTATGAAAAATTTGACTTGAATGCCAAGAAAAATGGTATATGTAGAATTTTACATTTAATCCTTTCCATCCCAGAACTTTGAACTTCTGGAATCCCCTGTCTGTTTATATCTCTCCGAGAGGTGTTATATTAATGGCATTGATATCACCAATCTAAGGGGAAAACTTGCAAAGGCCATTTTTGTCAGACCCAACAAATGAAAAAAAAAACCCAACAAAAAACAACATTATAATTAAACCATGTTGAAGCAACAATATTGACTTATAAACAGATATAAGGCCATACATTTTGGAGCAGAGGACATAGTCAATTAAATCTGTCTAAGTACTTGACTGGTACTTTATTTTATCCATTCAGTAAGTATGAAAGGCAAAGTTGAACTCAAGAGAATTTGAAATCAGAACTTAAAGGGCCACAACTAAATTACTGACTTATGCCATTTTGCTTCCTATGAAGTATAGACATCAGCAATTTTTTCCCACTATTCTCAACTCTGGGCTAGCTTCAGAGCCATTACCTCAGTATGGTGGGGGAGAGGAGTACCCCTCGAGGGAAGGGTTCTCTCACCCAGGTCTTGTTGGTTTTGAATTGTCATTGATGCTTTTGTAACACCCCCTACCTTTTTTTCAAGGTAGGGGTGTTGGCCCTATGTATATCCATTTTTAGCTCTGGGAAGAGGTGGTCCATATGATGGGTGCTGAAAAGTTCCTGGCTTTAAAGGTATCATAAAAGGCCTGGATGGAGGTCCAACCTTCCAAGTTCTTTTACAGGGCTTAGGAAAACTGAAAGACCACTGCAATAAGTGTGTGAATCTGAGAGGGTGAATATGTTAAATAAAATCATAATTAACTAACCAAAGCAAGGAACTTTTCAGCACTCCCGTGTATTGCTTTGGCTTCTATACTTTGACCTGTTCAGCAAAGGAAATTCCACCAGGAGCTTGTACTCCACTGGCATAACTCTCAGGGTCATTGAGGCCCACCAGCCACACCACATTGCAACAAGGACTGGACCTTGTGGTGGCCATAACTAAATACCACAAAGTATTTTGTTCATCAGTCTGATGTTTCTGCCAATTCACTGCCTTATTTTATTGAGAATTCTATTACATTTTCTGACACTGGCCTCTATCATAGGACTGGAGCCATACTGGTGCACTACCTTGAAGGATCTTAGTTAATCACCTTGACCTCACTTCGGTCTGATACTTAATTTGATGATTTCTTTTTCATCCAATGACTAAGTTACAATTTGAAATAAAGGGAGGCAACATAACACACCTGTTTACACTGGTTAACACCAACATACACACCAACACATACACCAACACACACACACACACACACACACACACACACAATGGGATTTTGCATAGCTTCTGTCAACCAAATTCCATTCACAAGACATTGGTCAATTCAAGGCAACATCAGAAGACACTTGGT
>NC_142934.1:97472414-97489914 GCF_046866305.1 Octopus bimaculoides | reverse complement strand
TTATTATTAAGAAGAAGAAAAAGAAGAAGAAGAAGAAGAAGAAGAAGAAGAAGAAGAAGGTGATAGTGATAATGATGACAAAGATGCTTATATGATAATGACAAAGATGGTGATGGTGGTAATTATTATTATTATTATTAAGAAGAAGAAAAAAAAAAAGAAGAAGAAGAAGAAGAAGAAGAAGAAGAAGAAGAAGAAGAAGAAGAAGAAGAAGAAGAAGAAGAAGAAGAAGGTGTTAATGATAATGATAGTTGTGATATGTTGATGACAAAAATGGTGATAATGATAATTATGATGATGATTATGGATGGTGATGACTGATAATGAGGTGATATATATAGAATGTCCATAAATCACCTTTACAATTTGAAAAATTCAGGAAAAAAAAAAAAAGGATGACTCAGCAGAATTTATCGGAAAACATGAATAAAGTTTTATTAGAAATATCAGAATACTTCCAGATGGGTATTCAAATTGTAAAGGTAATTTATGTCACCCTGTATATATGATGACGACAATGATGATGATAATGATGGTGATGATGATGATGAGGATGATGATTGTGGTGGTGGTGGTGGTGGTAGTAGTGATGCCAGTGTTGAAATGAGGGTGATGATGATGATGATGATGGTCATGTTGCTGATGATGCTGATGATGGTGATGATCTAGATGATGATCCTGATGATGATGGTGATGGTGGTTGTGATGATGATGATGGTGGTGGTGGTGATGGCAATGGTTGTGGTGATAATGATGATGATGATGATGATAATTATGATAATAAAGCAACTGGAAGATGATTTAAAAAAAAAAATTTCCATGATGGTGGTCATTTGGGCAAAGCGGTTAAGAAAGAAAATTTGCAAAAAGCCAAAAGAAGCAAAAAATGTGGAGATGAAGAGATTTATGAGCAAGAGAGGTACGCCATTTTGACATTTAAAAAAAAATCTTTTGAGAGACATGAGGCTGGGAAGGAGCTCTTAAACAAAAGAACGAAGAACAGGGAGCAGAATGTGGGGCCTCCTATTTGAATAAATAGGAAAAGAAAACAAGGAAAAGGTGCAAGGTAACCGGAAGACAAGAGGCATGCGAAACATTGAAGATGGCTACAAACCAAATATGCCATGGTCAAAGGTGTGCAGGAGGCCTGCTGATGCAACGGTTGTTGAGTCATGAATATATTATCAGCAGATTTACTGCAGCCTGTGTTTTTGCTAGACATATGAAGTTCATCTTTTGATGACCTAAAGTCTAAAACCTGCCAATAGAGAATGAGAAACTGCAACATTAATATTGTCCAAAACTTCTATGAACTGTGTCTCTGTAAAGGCTTTTTTTTTTTTTAAAGATGTGGTGACAGTGCTCATAGATGGTATATAAGAAAATGAATGAAAACAAATGAAAAAATGACAATGGTCTGTTTTGTTTGCTCCCCACATCTTATGGTAGATTTTTTAAATATAAATTACAATGAAAATGTTTTTAGGGAGTTATCACTCTTGTCTTAAAACAATGTTAAATACACTCATATACTCTCTGGCATATTACATAATATATATGAACTATAACCTGTCATTATAGAACTAGCTAGCCTTCTTTGATCGTTGTACTATTAAAAATGAGGCAAGTACAAAATATATTTGTTAAATGGTGAATAAAACTTGAGAAAGGTAAACTAGTCTTAATGTATGTCCATCTGTATATATATATATGTACATATATAGTTAATATCATAAGAATTCAGAAATTTTGAGAGAACCTGAAACAGTTCTTTTTTGGATTGGTGAAACTTGAAAAGTTATGAATAATATTTACGTGCTATTATTTATGGCTTCAACTTTCACCATTCCAAAAAGAAAAAAAAAATATATATATACATGCACACATACTTATATATGTTAATATATTAACATATTAGCACTTGCTTTTATCTATAGTAATATATAAAAGCAAATGGACATTAACTGAAGGATCACCGAATATATTTTAGTAGAGTGCCACATTTAATTTTACAAGATTGACAGTGACTTTGAAGTTCTTATTTCTTTACTGCCCACAAGGGGCTACAGACAGAGGGGACAAACAAGGACAGACAAACGAATTCAGTCGATTATATCGACCCCCAGTGTGTAACTGGTACTTATTTAATCGACCCCGAAAGGATGAAAGGCAAATTCGACCTCGGCGGAATTTGAACTCAGAACATAGCGGCAGACGAAATACCACTAAGCATTTTGCCCGGCATGCTAACGTTTCTGCCAGCTCGCCGCCTTTTGACTTTGAAGTTCTATCAGTCACTGGCATTGTCAGACAATTCTGATGAAGTCAATAACTGGAGACGCTTCAAAGTCATTGTCAAAGTTTTCCTTATAAAAATGCATAAATACATAAATGCATCCATACATAACACACACACATTTGAAAGTGTATAATATCTCAGTTTTATCATCATTGTATTGACTATCCTCTATTCCTCTATCTCCTCACTTTCTCTCCGTCTGTGCCTCTCTCTTTCCTTTCCATAAACATGCAAGGCCATGTGACTATCTACATTCACTGGCAAAAAGTTGAAGTTATATAACATTAACATGCTCATACCTAACAACTAACAAACTGTGAGTGGCAGAAGCAAGATGAGAATTTTAAATTCAGAATCTCAATTGTATTATCTTTATATTATATATCACTCCACTACCTCACTTTACTCTTTCATTATAAACACAGGCTGTTTTTATATGCAGTGTAGCATGTTTTGAGATGGTATACCCACCTGTCTGCCTCTCCATTTAAGCATGACAACTTCCTCATGAGTATTTGAGAATGTTTTGATATGCACTTCTATGTAACACTGTACAGAAAGCTGTATTCTTAATTACACAGGATACCCTTGAAAAGTTTCTGTCTCTGCCCTTGCCCATAAAATGGAACCAGCCTTTTTATGTGAAGTTACACTAGATCATCAAGATGTCCCACTAGTACAGAGCTCACAACTGGTATGCTGTGGCACACTGGTGTGCCACAAGATGATGCTAGGTGTGCAGCGGTGTAACCCAAATATAACTTTTTTCTCTGTACTTTTAGTTATATGTTTAGTTCAGGTATACTGCCGAATTTTGAAAAGAATATAAGTGTACTGCAAGTAAAAAAAGGTTGCAGAGCACTGCTCTAGTCTGAGGCTGAGGCTATCCCTTACATCGACGGGAAGTATGATTGAGATGTGGACATTCTAAGCTGCATTGTAGGCAATTTTTGTAGGAGGGCAGTAACTTCTAATAAGAACTGACACAAGGTAAAGAGGGCATTTTAGTCCTCCTTGTATGGGTTAATCTTTATGGTGCCAGTGGTATGATAAAACACACCAAGGACATTCTGCAATGTGATTGGTGACAGGAAGAGCATCCAGTCATAGAAACCATTTCAAAAATAACTTATGAAAATAAAACATAGACTCTGCAAGCCAAGCTGAATCACATGAAGCTCATCTAGAGCAATAATTCTGAATAAAAACTCAAAGAGGATAGAAGGGAACTCTTAAGTTCTGCTCTCATGAGACAACCTGGTCCTGGTGTCACAATAAAATGCATCTGAAATATATACAACATCAAAGATTGCTGTTTTTTCAGTTGCTCTGTAAGCAAGATAATGCAGATAGTGACCATCCTGACAACTCATCCAGCTCATGCTAACATGGAAAAGCAAACATAAGATGATGATGATGATGGTGATGGTGACACACATATGAATTAGAGTATTTAGGCATGTCCCGTTATTTACATTATAAAACTAATTAATCTTGTGAAGTGGTTGGCATTAGGAAGGACATCCAGCCATAGAAATCATGCCAAAATAGATATGAGAGTATGATGTAGCCCTTGGGCCCACTGGATCCTGTCAAACTGTCCAACCCATGCCAGCATGGAATATGGATGTTTAAATGATGATGATAATGATGAACTTTCTGAGAGACCCTTTAGTATAATCTTTGGAGGTTGAACTGATTACGATACGTTTGTGTGTGCATGTGTGTGTGTGTGCAAGCGTGTGTATGCTTATACACACACACACACATACATATATGTAATATACATTGCTAATGATGAGGTTAATAGACAAGAAAATTATTAACAAATTTTATCAGATATTTAATGAATATTAAGAGTTAAATGCATGACCAAATATAGCTTTAATTATAAAATGTTCACAAGGCATTATAAGTCATCTGTTGTGAAGAGGAGAGCACTGACTTTATCAAATAGGGGCCTTTTCTGATGGAACAGCTTATAAACAGCAAACTAACAGTAGGGCCCAAACCACTAAGTTTCAGGGGCATAAACAAGCCCATTTGTCAAGTGGTGTGGGGACAAATACATATATACACAAACACATACACACACACATGCACATGTACGCACGTACACACACACACACACGGTGAGTTCTTTTCAGAGAAAGGCCCCATAAACAGCTAACAAACAGTAGGGCTCTTTGCCAATAAAGACACTTTAAAGAGGAAAAATAACTCAGACAAAAAGCCATTTAAAATGAATTAACTTACATCAAGGGTTTTCTTCAACGAAAGACCCTTTAAACAGGGAAATTAAATTACAGCAAGGCATTTCTCCAATGAAATGATTTGCAAACACTAAACTGACTTTTAAAAAAAAATTTTGTACTTAATGTTAACCAAGAACATCATTAGTTTTCTCAGACGATACTGTTTCACTTGAGTTTATTGTTTTATATTTTTTACAAAATCTTTTACAGAGTTTTTAGAGTGTGCATCTAAATTAAGGAGGCACTTACTGATATCATCTAGTGAGTAGTTACTTAGCTTATGAATGGTAGATGGAACATTTACTTTTAATATCTCAGCAATTTAAAGTTGAATATAAATCTTACTGGTGTTCATATATTCTTTTCTACTCTCGGCACAAAGCCCGAAATTTTTGGTGAGGGGACCAGTTGATTAGATCGACCCCAGTACACAACTGGTACTTAATTTATTGACTTCTGAAAGGATGAAAAGTAAAGTCGACCTTAGTGGAATTTGAACTCAGAACGTAAAGACAGATGAAATACCGGTAAGCATTTCACCCGGAATGCTAACGTGTCTTATTTCTTTACTGCCCACAAGGAGCTACATACAGAGGGGACAATCAAGGACAGACAAACGGATTAAGTCGATTATATCGTCTCCAATGCACAACTGGTACTTATTTAATTGACCCCGAAAGGATGAAAGGCAAAGTTGACCTTGGCAGAATTTGAACTCAGAACATAGCGGCAGACGTAATACAGCTAAGCATTTTGCCTGACATGCTAACGTTTCTGCTTGCTTGCTGCCTTCTGGTATTCATATATTACTGAAGGCAGCAAGCTGGCAACAAAATGCTTAGCGTCCTCCGAGGTAGACTTTGCCTTTCATCCTTTCAAGTTTGACAAAATAAGTACTAGTCAAGTACTGGAGTCAATGTAATCAACATCGCCTCCCTTCAAAAACTGCCAGTCTCATGCCAAAACATGAAACCATTATCTATATGCTACTGTATCTCAAGTGTGTTACAAGTGGTGGGATTCTTTCTAATGGCAAATTTTGTAGGGCAGGGGTTAATAAGAACTCAAGAGATAAAGTATAAGGAGAAGGCCTGACAATTGGGAATTTATATGTAGCAACATATTCCCTCTCAATAAGGACTTAAAGAAAATATGTTTTATTTCTTTGTCTGGTTTTGCAATGGCTATTAACATGCTCACTTTGCAACCATATGGTTTCATGTTTAATCCCACTGCGTGTCACCTTGGGCAAGTGTCTTCTACTAAAGACCAGTACCTTGTGAGCAGGGATGTGCTGCTTGGGTAGGCAAGGTGGGCAGTGCCTACCCTGAATAAAATAGATCAATAGTAACATTTCCCTTTTATGACAAAATATGCACCTAATTCAATAAAATTATGAAGGTTACTCTGATTACTATGCATAAAAGGCAAAATATTCTATTTTTTTTTGTAGATTAGGCAAGCATAATTTGCCCCTGTTTTTCAATCTCAGTATTAAAGCTATGCATAGTACTGCTGTAGTACATGTGCTGCGTACATTCCTACAACAATGTTTTCTTTACATGCTATAAAGGCAGAAGTAAATCTATGTGTTTTTTTTGTATGTGAGTGTTTATGTTTGTGTCTGTTCCCCACCACCACCACCACCACCACCACCACCACTTGACAACCAGTGTTGGTGTGATTATGTCCCTCCTAACTTAACAGATCAGCAAAAGAGACTGATAGAATAAATACCATGCTTAAAAAAAAGAAAGTACTAGGGTTGATTCATTTTACAAAAATTCTTCAAGGCAATGCCCCAGCATGGCCACAGTCTAATGACTGAAACAAAAGGAAGATAGATAAAAAGACATGTATGTATCTATCAGTGTGTATGTCTGCATGGGTGTATGTGTGTTTCTTTTTTTGTTTCCTTGTGACAATGCACACTAATTGTAAACAAACGTCACCATCATACAAGCAGTGCTGTTTGTTTGTAATCTTCTATGAAAAATAGCCAAAGTATGGGAAAATAGCATCTTGCTTGGAAATAGGTAAGGGTTGGCAACAGGAAGAACATCTGACCATAGAAAATCTGCATGAACTAATCTTGTCCGATCCATGCAAACATGGAAAAAGTAGATGTTAAAATGATGATGATGATGATGATGATGATGATGATGATGATAATAATAATATATGTATTGCTTGTGGTACATTTGTTTTTTAGGGAAGTGAGAAAAGAGCTCATAGCTTGGTAATACCCTATATGAAACTGGTGAAGAGAGGCTTGTGATGAGACTGATTGGTTGATTGATGCTGGTATGATTAGATGCTGCATTAAAGAGCTACAGGATAATCAAGTTGGTTTTAGTTATGTGCAATGTTGATAGGGTTAGGGTTACTAGTTGATGAGAATTAAGATTACAAACAGATGGAAGTTAGGGCTACTAAGCAAATTATGAGTGTTAAAAGAGGATTTGGAACTAAGGTTTATGTGTTAACATACTGCATAAGAAACTTGTGAAAGTACTCAATACTGCTACTATTAGATACTCAGGTTTAGTGGTACATACATACATACATACATACAGACATATATATGGTTGTGTGTGCATATTAATGTTTGTTTTTATGTTTAGTTATAATAAAAACAATTTAACATTAATCTGAAGGATTACTCTATACTCTTGTAGAGTACAAATTTATCATTCTTATGCAAGAATGTTGTTGACAGTAACTTCAAAGTTTCAGCAAGCTGGGCCACTGTTATCCAGTCTGAAACTTTGAAACCAGTGTCAACAGTATTCTTGTTTAGACACACACACAAATACATTATTCCTAAACAATATATATATGCATATATATATGCATATATATATGCATATATATATATATATATATATATATATATATATATATATATATATATATATATATATACATACACACACACTGATTATATAATTTTAGATTCAAAGGAATCAGATATCAAATGTATGTAGTAGTTTAGTATAAATGAATAAATATATATTTGCTCTTGCTCGTAAAAATGCATGAATATAAACATAAGTACACGTACACTCACAAACATTTATGTATGAGTTATATATGTATCAATTTCTTGGACAAGGCAGAGGGAAGTTTTCAGGAAAGGAGTTGAGTACATAGCTGATTAAATTCATATTAGTGTATTGCTTGTACTTATTTTACTACCTTCACCTTTGGTGGAATTAGACATAAATCTGTCACGATTTAGAAAAGAATATATATGATCAAAAATAAAAGCTACTGCTCTGTTACTTCTCGTATTTCACAACTTTTTACATATATATATTAGAATTATGAATATTTATACAGCTATACATGTATAATCCTTTAACCCATATTAAAATAAATATACTTACATGAATATAATACACACACACATAAAAATACAAATGTGTAGGCATGGTTCAATGGAAATAATCAGTGGTGTAATATAGGTATTAAAACAAGAATAAATTACAGAATATCATAAAAATGTCAACTGGAAGATTGTTTCAGGAGATATTTAAATGTAATTATAGCGTGGGGTTTATAAGAGAAAATATGAAATATATTGAAACAGAAGGGGTATATAATTAGTACACATTGCAAATCATATTACTGACACACACACACACACACACACATGCACACACACAGAGGCACATGTGCACACACCCAATGGACACATGTACACACACACACACACATACATGTGGAAGCAGAGGGTACTCAACCTTATAATTTCACTGTGGTTTTTGGTGCATTACAGATCTGATATTTATTGAAGACCACTACAGAATACAAAATTTTGATCAGCAAAATTCTATGCAGATATGTTAATATTCAATTTTATTAATAGATTTCTCATCAATAGAGAAAGAGCCAGTTTCTAGTGTAGATTCAAGGCTTCTTCATTGGAATTTTAAACATCAACAACGTATTTGTGCATGTTTGTGGGTATATGTATGTATTTATATAAGGGCATTACTATACATAAATGCCTCACGCTAAGAGGGACTCTAAGGTCAAACTACCATAATAAACACATTTTTACGGTAAAAATGTGTTTATTATGGTAGTTTGACCTTAGAGTCCCTCCTAGCGTGAGGCATTTATGTATAGTAATGCCCTTATATAAATAAATATATTTTGGGGAATAAATGATGGATTTTTCCCTTATGAGGTTTTTTTCACGCTAGCTATTTGATAAATTCTTATAAAAGAATTCATCCTATTGAATTAAGTATATGCATGTATGTAGGTACCTATGTATGTTGTGTAGGTACTTATGTATGTTATGTATGTATGTATCATCATCATCATCATCATCGTTTAACGTCCGCTTTCCATGCTAGCATGGGTTGGACGATTTGACTGAGGACTGGTGAAACCGGATGGCAACACTAGGCTCCAATCTAATTTGGCAGAGTTTCTACAGCTGGATGCCCTTCCTAACGCCAACCACTCAGAGAGTGTAATGGGTGCTTTTACGTGTCACCCGCACGAAAACGGCCACGCTCGAAATGGTGTCTTTTATGTGCCACCTGCACAAGCCAGTCCAGGGGCACTGGCAACGATCTCGCTCGAAAATCCTACGGGAGCCAGTCAGGCGGTACTGGCAACGGCCACGCTCAAAATGGTGCGCCTCATGTGCCACCCGCACAAGAGCCAGTCCAGGGGCACTGGCAATGATCTTACTTGGCTTGCCGGGTCTTCTCACGCACAGCAGTATGTCATTATTCAGTTTTATTTTAAAATTTCTTGTCAATAGTGAAAGAGCTGGTTTCTAACCTAGATCTAAGGTTCCTTCACTGGAATTTCAACAACATCATCAGGATACTTTTGCATGTGTATGTGTATATGTGCAATATTTAAAATCAATGCATGTGCAGATTTGTGTGTTTTGTTTTATGTAAGTATTCTTACATTAAACTGTGCCCATGCTGGAGCACTGTTTTGAAGAGTTTTAGTAGAAATTGACCTCAGGATTTATTTTTTAAAGCCCAGTACTTATTCTATCGGTGTCTTTTGCCGAACTGCTAAGTTATGGGGACATAAACACACCAACACTGGTTGTCAAGTGGTGGTGGTGGTGGTGGTGGTGTGGAGGGAACAAACACACACACATATATATATATTGAGTCATCCCATAAATAATGTTTTTTTTTATACTTCTTTAATTTTCAAAATTAAGATAAACAAAATTTGTTTTTAATTTAAAATATGCTCTCCTTCATTTTCTACAATGCTCTTCCATCTATCTGGTAGACTTGCAAGACCCCTTTTCCAACACTTTTCCATGTCGAAAAATACACCCCCAGTACTGTTCTGACTTTTCTACAGAATTCATATTTTTTCTGTCCAAATAATCTAGAAGACTGTGGAATAAATGATAATCAGATGGAGCAATGTCTGGTGAATATGGTGGGTGGGTATCGTTTCCCATTCAAACTGCTCCTGTCTTTTGAATGTCATCCTTGCTGTTTGTGGCTGAGCATTATCCTGATGGAAGATCATCTTTCGTCTTGAAACCAAAGACGGTCGTTTTTCTTCTAGCGCTGACTTAAGCTGCTCAGGCTGCTTGCAGTAGATCTCCTTTGTTACTGTTTAGTTTGTGTTTAAAAGTTCAAAGTAGGGTAAACCTTTCATATCCCACTAAACACAAAACAACACCTTAAGTGGGAGAAGACCTTCTTTAGCAGGGGGTGCCAATGTTTCTCCTTTCCCTACCCACTGTCATCAGCACATGACATTTTTATAGAGAGCCTATTTCTCGTCACCAGTCACTATTCGGTCCAAAAAAGGTTCATTCGTGAGATGTGACAGCAAAGAAGAGCACACATTCACTCTCTAAAGTTTGTGAGGAACACATTGACCTTTTCTGATGGCACACAGGTGTTAATGAATGGTTGAATGACCAAATCCAAGCTTCTTTGCTAGTTCCTCAACAGTTACGATGGGATTTTGTTCCACCAGGGTTTGAAGGACATCCTCATTGAGCTCTACTGATCTTCTAGGACAAGGCTTGTCTTCTAGGCTGTAGTTTCTGGCTTGGAATTTCTGGAACCACAGTTGACACTGACTTACGCTTATTGTCCAATACCTATATGCTGTATTAATATTCCTCACACTTTCCATTGTGTTGTTGCCTTTATTAAACTCATAAAGCAAAATATGCCGAATATGCTACTTTGTCACTTCCATTATAGCTATGAAAAAGTAACTGTTAAAATCGAACTGTATTCTTCAAAACTTGCACTAAGAATAAGACCAAGGTAAAATTACTACCTGCTTTTACAACAAACTGATGCAGGTAGTTTATCCTGTTCCCTCCTAGAAAAATTTACTCATGTTTAAAACTCTTCCTAAAGAATATCAGTTCAGGTAATATTATCTACATTTTACATAAAGATTTGCATATGCCTTTTGCTCATGTGACTAGTATTTCATTCATCTATAACAGGTTTGTAAACAAACATGGCATTGAAAGCAAAACGTGACCAGGTTGTCACTTTGAAAACAGCAGGAGTGAGCAACAAAGACATAACATAACAGTTGAATGTATGCTGTAAAACAGTGTTTGGTTTGTTTATATACAATGAGCTGCTTCTAATTCATATTTAAATTTGTGGCATGAAACATTGGGAAATGCCAGCAGATGGAGTTTAAACCATCTAGTATATAGCCAGTGATATGGCTTGCAGCGGGCCTCGTTCGGTATGCAGCATTGATAAGTCAAAACAATGATGAAACATCGATGCTTATTGCTCTGTGGAGGGACCTGATGTCAGCTGTCTCGCTTGACTGTGACTTACTTTCAGGTGTTTTTTCACACCAGGTGCATTCAGAATATGTTTTCTTATTCCTAAAAACTGCAACTGACCCATGAACTAACAACACACATACCTTGTGTATGTGTGTTCGATTCTGTATATATATTACTCTTTTACTTGTTTCAGTCATTTGACTGTGGCCATGCTGGAGCACCGCCTTTAGTTGAGCAAATCAACCCCAGGACTTATTCTTTGTAAGCATAGTACTTATTCTATCGGGCTCTTTTGCCGAACCTCTAAGTTATGGAGACGTAAACACACCAGCATCGGTTGTCAAGCGATGCTGGGGGGACAAACAGACACACAAACATACACACACACACACAGACACACACACACACACACACACACATATATATATATATATATATATATACATATAAACGACGGGCTTCTTTCAGTTTCCGTCTACCAAATCCACTCACAAGGCTTTGGTCGGCCCGAGGCCATAGTAGAAGACACTTGCCCATGGTGCCACGCAGTGGGACTGAACCCAGAACCATGTGGTTGGTAAGCAAGCTACTTACCACACAGCCACTCCTATGCTTATTTATATATATATATATATATATATATATATATATATATATATATATATATATATAAATATATATATATATATATTTTACATATATATTATACCAGACCTTGATACTGTGTGGACTAAGGTCCTCATTGACAGGCTGCTGGTATATTTATAGAGTGTTAAACAATTTTGGTATGTAAATTAGGGACTCCTTCATAGAGTAACTGCTGCATTTGTTGAGTATATAAACAGTTTGGCTGCTTGTTTCTCAGGAGACTGTCAGAATGATGTAGATGCCTCTGGTGAGAACCCAATAAGGTTAAAAAATTGATTAAGGTTATTTGTCATTTTTTCAGTCTGCAGAGAAATGGCTAAAATTTGCCCTGTTTATAATTATACCATGTTACACACATATATATATATATATATATTTTACTTACTTCAGTCATTAGACTGCGGCCATGCTGGAGTGCTGCCTTGAAAAACTTCTAATCAAATGAATTGTCCTTAATACTTTTTTTAATGACTGGCACTTATTCTATTGGCCTCTTTTACCAAACTGCTGAATTACAGGGATGTAAACACATCAACACCGGTAGTCAAGTGGTGGTGGGGAACAAACACACACACACAACTGATAGACATCTTTCAGTTTCTGCCTACCAAATCCACTCACAAGGCTTTGGTGTGCCTGAGGATATAATAGATGACAACTTGGTCAAAGTGCCACGCAGTGGAACTGAACCCAGAACCATGTTTATATAAATGTCAGTGTGTGTGTGTGTGTGTGTAGATCTTTCATCAGTGCATCAAGCAAGAAACTGGTATGTTTGAACAAAAAATGCTTTATGATATTTATTCCACCCCAGTTGCACAAACATCCCTGTCATTCTTATTATCACAACTGCAGTGAACCAGTGATTAGCTTGTCAGAAATCCTGTAACCAATGCTGTTATTGTTCATAAAAACACATAATTTAAGTAAAATAACAGAAAAATAATGTAAGCAGTTATGTAGGCCTTCTCCAGGTCCATGGAAGGAGTTTAGGTTGTAACATATTATTAAACATTTGAGGTCTAACGACAGTTTAAAGATGATAAATGTTATTGAAAAATGTACTTTTGATATAATTAAATTTTAACTGGAAACATTCATTAAAAATCATTCTTGTCCACTAAGCCACTGTCTTAAATACACTGACATAGCTGGGTGTCATTTCAAAGCATCTCTGATATTTATGACAACTGTTGATAAATTCAATCTCTGTTGGAGTTATTGGTACATGAAAATAAGACTAAGGAAGATAAGACACCACCACCACCACCACCACCACCACCACCACATTCTGCTGGCCTGAGAAAGGAAATAACACAGAAAATAATGCAGTCATATATATGCTTAAAAAAAAAAATGGGATGGTCATGGTTAGAATGCCTTTGATCATAGGCCCACTTGAACAACTACTGTAATTGCATTAATAATTATGACAATAATGTTAACAGTTTTTGTAATGATTTATTTTAAACTAGTTTCTGGTAGTTCTCTCTGAAGAATTTAAAAAGAAGAATAAGACAAATTTACATTAATGAGAATTGCACCTACCTGAGAGGACCTATTAGAATCAGAACCCTTTGAACTGTTACTTAGAGCAAGTGTTGGCTTAGCTTTTTCTTTGCGGTGGATTAAGGACTGACTCCTTTTCAATCTGCCAGCTGTTAAACAGTGGAAGAGATAAAAAGAGACATTTCAATAGAGATTTATATAATTTTTATAGAAATCGTTATAATAGAAGAAATGATTATTATTATTATTATTAAGGTGGCAGAATCGTTAGCACGCTGGGCAAAATACCTAGCGGTATTTTATCTGCCACTACCTTCTGTGTTCAAATTCCACCATGGTTGACTTTGCCTTTCATCCTTTTGGGGTCGATTAAGTACCAGTTATGCATTGGGGGGGCGGGGGGCGGGTCAATGTAATCGACTTACCCCCTACCCTAAATTTCAGGCCTTGTGCCTATAGTAGAAAGGATTATTATTATTGTTACCTTTGCACAACTTCTAACGCTGGAGATGTACTACAGTGTCAGCTGTTCACTATCAGTGAACTAAGGTAACACCTCTTATTTTTCGAGCACCTTCCAGAGTATTCAAGCGCTTCCAAACAGTGCTGTTTTCTGAATGTGCTCCACCCTTATTGCAGCCCCTATTTGTTCCATGTACTTCTCAAGATTTTTACTACTATCACCTTTTTCATCAACCACAACTGCTTAACCTCCCAAGCTAACCTGTCGTATCTATCGACTTTTCTTTCTTCTTTATCGCATACCTTGCTGTCAGCTGGGCATGCTATATCTATGATCCAGCACAATTTGTTTTCTTTCTCAATTAAGACTATGTCCGGCTTCCTATTCTCAATCTCATGGTCACACTGAATCATAAAATCCCACAAGATCCTTGCATTTCTATTTTCGACGATGCCTTCAGGTTTGTGGTCGTACCAATTTTTTGCTCCGTCAAGTCCATACTTGTTGCAACGTATCCAATGGACAAGCCTGGCTATATTGTCATGGAGTCTCTTATATTCCTTCTGGGCTAGTGGCGTACATTGGCTGGTAATATGCCACCGTTTTGTCCACAGATTCTGCACTTATCACTTTCTGATGTGTTGTCTATTCTGTATTTTATGTAGTTTGCTCTTAGTGCTTTCTCTTGGGCAGCACAGATTATTATTATTATTATTATTATTATTATTATGATTGAGCAATGCATACCATTAAAGTGACACTGGGATCCAAATATACATAGCCCAATATATCCATCATGACTACCCATCTGATAGTGGTACACCAGGCACATACATTACAACCATATGTGTGTGACATGATGATCTCATATCAAGATAAACAGCACATGACCTTGCAAGTAGGGTCCAGTTAGAATTTTCTTCAAGTTAGGTAGCCCATCTTGCTCAAAAGGTCCCTGAATAAGGTTTGTTTAAGGATGGAGAGCAAAACACCCATGTTTCCAGAGGCAAATTATTCAAACCCCAAAGAATTTCTCTCAGCACATGGCTGTAATGCTCCCCCACTACTCCTGCTCAGAGATGCACATATCATCAGCCACCAAGGGATATGCTCAACTCAACTGGTTATGATCAAACGACTAACAAGCAAATCTGTGGTATTAAGCAGAATATTTGCTGTAGCCCATCTTTTATACCAAGACAAAACATGTACATGATAACACTTCCAATCAACAGGATTTCAGCTCAGAATCTAGAATCTGAAGAAATGCCACTAAGCATTTTGTTTGGTGTGCTGACAGTCTGCCAGCTCACCACCTATAATAATAACAATAATAATGATTCTGATGCAGTACCAGGCAGTGGTTCCCATGGCTTCTCATCTTAAATGATTGGAAACCATGGGAGTCACTACCTGGTACTGCATTGGAATCATTGTTATTGTTATTATTATAGGTGGTGAGCTGGCAGAATATCAGCACACCAAACAAAATGCTTAATGGCATTTCTTCAGATTCTAGATTCTGAGCTGAAATCCTGTTGCAGTCAACTTTACCTTTCATCCTTTTGTGGTTGACAAATGAAAGTACCAATCAAGTACTTAGGGTCAATATAATTTATCTATCTACTTCTCTCAAAATGGCTGAACTTGTACTAAAATTAGAAAGAATTATTATTATTATTATTATTGAGCTGGGAGAGTAGTTAGTGCATGGGACAAAATGCCATGTAGTATTTCTTCCAGCTCTTTATGTTCTTCCTTTAAATCTCACCAAAGTCATCTATGCCTTCCATACTTTTGTGGAGGTCAATAAAATCAAGTACCAATCAAATATTGAGGTTGATGACACAAACAACCACCCACTTAAAACTGCAGGCTCTGTGCCTAAATCACAAAATAATAACGATAATAATAATAATCCTTTCTACTAAAGGCACAGGGCCTGAAATTTGGGTGAAGGGACTAGTTGATTACATCGACTCCAGTATTTCACTGGTACTTAATTTATCGACCCCCAAAAGGATGAAAGGCAAAGTTGACTTCAGCGGAATTTGAACTCAGAACATAATGGCAGACAAAATACCGCAAAGCATTTTGGCTGGCGTGCTAACGATTCTACCAGCTCATCGCCTTAATAATAATAATAATAATAATAATAATAATAATAATAATAATATAGGCAGCAAGCTTGCTATGCATGTAAGACTTGAGGAGTTGCAACAAAACCTGAGATAAAAAGAAATGATAATAATAATAATAATAATAATAATAATAATTTAATAATTGATTTCTAACATAGGCACATAATAAAGCAAAAAAAGAAAGCAAAAATGTAACATACCCACTGTGGTGGCTAAGTGTCTTAAAGAACCAGTGTATGACCTTCTCTGTAATACTGGAAAATCATCATCTTTTTTTACCATGTGAAAATTTAAACATACTTCCAGTTCTCCCTGGTCCTTGACAATACCATTTTTCTTTGCTTTACTTTTCAAAGTGACCCAACTGAAAGAATATAGTGTAATGTAAACATTAAATCAACGACTGACTAATTTTAATACAATAATGTAGTTGTGTCTTTCTAAAGTAGCTCCAGTAAACTCTGGCTGAGTATACCAAAAGCAAAGAATAAATAAATATATAAGAACACATAACCATATAAATTCAGTCTCTTTCTGTGAAATTATGACCCATGAGAGATTTATCAATAGTTTGAGTTGAAGATCAAACCCAATGGTTTTATAGTTATATTTTGTTGTTACAATACTTGGTGACCTCACTAGTGTTGGTGTCATTTATAAAAAAAGCACCCAGTACACTCTGTGATGTGGTTGGCATTAGCAAAGATATCCAGGTGAAGAAACCATGTCAAAGCAGATGAGAGAGCATGATGCAGACCTTGGACTCATTGGATCCTGTTAAACCAGCCAATCAATGCCAGCATGATACATGCATGTTTGTGGAGGCATGTGGCTTAGTGGTTAGGGCGTTGGACTCATGATTGTAAGATTGTGGCTTTGATTCCTGGACTGGGCAATGCATTGCATTCTTGATCAAAACACTTCATTTCACGTTGCTCCAGTTCACTCAACTGGTAAAAATAAATAATCTTGTGACAGACTGGCGTCCCATTCAGGTGAGGAATTTATATGTCATAGAAACTGGGAAACCAGCCCCTATGAATTAGCATGACACAAGAAGATAACTTTTACCTTTGCATGCATGTTTAAATGGTGATGATGCAATACAATGTAATAATCAAGTATAAGTTGGTTGCATAGTCACTCTATATGACTAACAATTACTGTGACAGATGCTGTTTAGTAAGTAGGAGGTAAAATCAGATATATTTTAACCTTTTAGCATTCAAATTATTCTATTAAATGTAATGTTTGTTTATTTATATTAAGGAAATGTACTTGCATAGCAAGTGACCTGATCTGAGATCGTGTGCTGGTACGAAAACAATTGCAGCGTGGAAGGTATTTATAAGCCATTTAAAATAACACACAAAATCTGTTAGATTCACTTCAACATTTAAATTTAAT